>NW_024740616.1:0-60857 GCF_018991925.1 Homarus americanus | reverse complement strand
ACACCTCTGACACCCAGGTGCACATCTCTTACACCTCCCCAGGCACACCTCCGACACTCCCAGGCACACCTCTGACACCCCAAGGCACCTCCGACACTCCCCACACTTCTGACACCCCCAGGCACACCTCTGACACTCCCCAGGCACACTCCACACACCTGGCACACCTCTGACACTCCCAGGCACACTCTGACACTCCCAGACACCTCTGACACCTCCCAGGCACACCTCTCACACTCCCAGGCACACCCGAAAACTCCCAGGTACACCTCTCACACTCCCAGGTACACTCTGACAATCCCAGGCACACCTCGACACTTCCAGGCACACCTGACCCTTCCTCAGGCACACCTCTGACACTCCTGCACACCTCCGACACTCCCAGGCACATCTCCGACACTCCCCTGTTCACCTCTGAGACTCCCAGGTTCACCCTGACACTCCCTGGTACACCTCCGATATTCCCAGGTACACCTCTGATATTCCCAGCATCTCCATACTCCCAGGTACACCTTTGAGACCCCGGCACTTCACTGACACTCCTGATATCCTCTGACATTCCCAGGCACCTCTACACCCCAGGCACACCTCCGACACCCCAGGCACACCTCAGACACTCCCAGGTTCACCTCTGACACTCCCAGGTACACTTCAGACTCTCCAGGCACACCTCCCACACCCCCAGGCACACATCTCACACTCCCCTGGTCCTCCCAGACACCCCCTGGCACTTCTCTGACACTCCCAGGCACACCTCAGACACTCCCAGGCACACCCTCAGACACTCCCCAGGTACACTTCAGACACTCCCAGGCACACCTCTGACACTCCAGGCACACCGCTGACACTACCAGGTACTCCTCTAACACCCATGTACACCTCCGATACTCCCAGGCACACCTTGACACTCAGGTACTCCACAGACACTCCCTGGCACACCTCTGACACCCCAGGTACTCCGCTGACACTGCCAGGCACACCTCCTGACACTTCCAGGTACACCCTGACACACCCCAGGTACACCGCTGAAACTCCCAGGTACACTCTCACACCCCAGGCACCTCCAGACACCCCAGGTACACCTCTGAAACTCCAGGCACCTCTGACACCCTGGTACACCTCCGACACTCCCAGGTACACCTCTGACACCCTGACACCTCCAGGTACATCTGACACTCCAAGGCACACCTCTGACTGCCAGGCACACCCTCCTGAAAATCCAGGTACTCCTGTTACATTCCCAGCCCAGGCACACCTCAGAAAAACCCTAGGCACCTCTGACACCCCAGGTACACCTTCGAGACTCCCAGGTACTTCACTGACACCCCTGGTATTCCTCTGACATTCCCAGGTACACCTCTGACACTCCCAAGCACACCCCTGATACCCCAGGCACACTTCTCACACTCCCAGGTACACCTCCGACACTGCCAAGACACCCCTGACACCCCAGGCACACTTCTACACTCTCAGGTACACCTCTGACACCCCAGGCACACCTCTGACACCCCAAGTACCCACAGATGAAAATCCCAGGTACTCCTGTTACATTCCCAGGCACACCTCCGACACTCCTGTGCACACCACCTCTGACACCCCAGGTACAACCTGATAGTACACCTCCGATATTCCCAGGCACACCTCCGATACTCCCAGGTACACCTTGAGACTCCAGGTACTGCACTGACACCCCTGCATTCCTCTACATTCCCCAGGCACACCTCTGACACTCCCAGGCACACCTCTCTGATACTCCCAGGCACACTTCTCACACTCCCAGGTACACCTCCGACACTGCCAAGTACACCTCTGACACTCCCAGGTAAACTTCTACACCCCCCAGGTACTACTCCTCTGACACTCCCCAGGCACACCTCCTGACACTCTGGCACTCCACACAGATATTCCCTGGCACACCCCCCTGACACTCCCCAGGCACACCTCCGACACCCCAGGCACACCCCACACTCCCAGGCAACCCT
Source organism: Homarus americanus (assembly GCF_018991925.1). NCBI lineage: Eukaryota > Metazoa > Arthropoda > Malacostraca > Decapoda > Nephropidae > Homarus > Homarus americanus. The sequence goes on along the minus strand of NW_024740616.1, from coordinate 58,875 downwards.
CCGACACTACTTCACACAGGGGTGCCACCCTGACACCCCAGGAACACCTCCTGACCTCTCAGGCACACCTCTGACACCTAGGTACACCTGAGACACTCCCAGGTACACATCTGACACTCTCAGGTACACCTCCTGACACTCTCATTTACCTCCACTAACATTCCCTGGTACACCTCTGACACTCCTAGGGTACTCCTCTCTTCACTCCCTGATACACCCTACACTCCCAGGCACTCCGCTGGACACTCCCCAGGCACCCTGACACTTCCAGGCACACCTCTGACACTCCCAGGTACACCCTTGACACTCCCAGGTACCCATTGACATTCCCTGGTACACCCTGACACTCCCCAGGTACACCGCTGACACTGCCAGGCACCTCCGACTCCCAGGCACACCTCCGACACTCCTGGCACACCCTGGTGACACTCCCAGGCACATCTCTGACACTCCCAGGTACATCTCTAACACTGCCAGGTACACCTCTTGAAATCCCAGGTACCCCTGTTACACTCCCAGGCACACTGACACCCCAGGCACATCTCTCACACTCCCCAGGCACACTCCCTGCGACACTGCCAAGCACACGTCTGACACTCCCCAGGCACACTTACACTCCCCAGTTACACCTCCTCCGACACTCTCATTTACTCCACTTTAACATTACCTGGTAAACCTCTGACACCCCAGGTACCCTTTTGTCACTCCCTGATACACCTCTAACACTCCCCAGTATTCCGGCTGCCAGGTACACCTCTGACACTTCCAGGTACACCTCTGACACCCCAGGTACACTGCTGACACTCCCAGGCACACCCCTGATACTCCCAGGCACACCTCCTCCCGATACTCCCAGGTACACCCCTGACACTCCCAGGTACACCTTGACACTCCCAGGTACTCCACTGACATTCCCTGGTACACCTCTGACACTCCCAGGCACACCGCTGAAACTGCCAGGTACACCCTGACCTGGTACACCTCTGACACTCCCCAGATACACCTCAGACACCCCTGGTACATCTCTGACACTCCCAGGTACTCTCTGACACTCCCCAGGTACACCTCTGACACTTCCAGGTACATATCTGACACCTGAGGCACACCTCTGACCGCCACAGGCACACCTCTGCACCCAGGTACTCCTGTTTATCTCAGGCACACCTCCGACACTCCTTGTGCACACCTCTGACACTCCCAGGTACACCTCCGATATTCCTGGCACACCTCCGATATTCCCCAGGCACACCTCCGATACCCCAGGCACAATTCCTTCGAGACTCCCAGGTACTTCCACTGACACCATGGTATTCCTCTGACATTCCCAGGTACACCTCTGACACCCCCAGGCACACCCTGGATACCCCAGGCACACTTCTCACACTCCCAGGCACACCTCCGACACTGCCAAGTACACCCTGACACTCCCAGGCAAATCCTCTTACACTCTCAGGCACACCTCTGACACTCCCAGGGTACACCCCTGGAGGTTCCCCAAGTACTCCACAGACATTCCCTGCACACCCCTGGACACCCCAGGCGCTTAATCTCCGACACCCCAGGCACACTCCCCACACTCCCCAGGCACACTCCGACACCACCACAGGCACACCCCTGACACTCCCAGGAACACCTCCGACCTCTCCCCAGGTACACCCCTCTCTGACACTCCAGGCACACCTGGAGACACCTCCCCAGGTACACATCTCACACTCCACAGGTACACCTCCGACACTTGCCATACCTCTGACACTCCCAGGAACACCTCCGACCCTCCCAGGTACACCTCTGACACTCCCCAGGTACACGCGAGACACCTAGGTACACCCTTGACACTCCCCTGGTTCACTCCCTGAGACCCCAGGTTCACCCTGACACCCCCAAAGACCTCCCTGATATTCCCAGGCACACCTCTGATATTCCCCAGGTACATCTCCTTCCGATACCCAGTGCACCTTTGAGACTCCCACGCACACCTTTCTGACACTCCCTGGTTCACCTCTGACTCCCAGGTTCACCTCTTCTGACACTCCCTGGCACCTCCCATATTCCCAGGTACACCTCTGATATTCCCAGGTACATTCTGATAATTCTGTGTACACCTCTGACACTCCCCAGGCACACCTGACACTCCCCAGGCACACCTCAGACAAACCACAGGCACACCTCCCTGACACTCCCCAGGTACACTCAGACACTCCTAGGTACACCTCTCTACACCCCAGGCACACATCCACACTCCCTGGTCCTCCCAGACACTCCCTGGTACTCTCTGACACCCCAGGTACACCCCAGACACCCCAGGTACACCCCAGACACTCCCAGGTACACTCTGAGACACCAGTGTTAACACCTCTGACACTCCCAGGCACACCGCTGACACTACCAGGTACCCCAACACCCATGCATGCCTGATACCCCAGGCACACCTTTGACACTCCCCAGGCACTCCACAGACACCTCCCTGGTACACCTCTGACACTCCCAGGTACTCCGCTGGACACTGCCAGTGGGCACACCTCTGACACTTCCAGGTACACCTCTGACACTCCCAGGCACACCGCTGAAACTCCCAGGCACACTTCTCACACCCCCAGGCACACCTCCGACACTCCCAGGCACACCTCTGACACTCCCAGGTGACACCTCTGACACTCTGCACACCTCTGGCACCCCAGGTACACCCCCCTGACACTCCCAGGCACACCTCTGACACTCCTCATTTACTCCACTAACATTACCTGGCAAACCTCTGACACTCCTAGGCACTCCTTTGTCACCCCTGACACACCTCTAACACCTAGGTACTCCACACACTGCCAGGCACACACCCTCTGACACTTCCAGGCACACCATTGACACTCCCAGGCACTACTGACATTCCTGATACACTGTGACACTCTAGGCACACTGCGATACTACAGGTACATGCCTTCCGATTACACTCTGACATTTCAGATACACCTCAGACACTTTCTGGTACACCTCCTCTGACACTCCTAGGCAGCTGACACTCAGGTACCTCTGACACTTCCAGGTAATCTGACACTCCCGGCTGCGCCACCTTCTGGATGCCAGGCACACCTTTCTGAAAATCCCAGGTACCTCCCAGGCAGCAACCTCTGACACTCCCAGGCACACCTCTGATTCCAGGCACCCCACACCCCAGGCACACCTCCGACACCGCCAAGCACAATCTCTGACACTGCACACACCCCACAGGTACACTCTGACACTGCACACACATTCTGCACACTGAACCCCAGGCACACCTGACACTCCCAGGCACTCCACAGACACTCCCTGGTACACTCTGACAATTTCTGACACTCTGCACACTACCTGGCACACTTCTTCACACCTCCCAGGCACACCTCCGACACTGCGCCAGCATACCTCCGACACCCCAGGTAAACCTCCGACACTCAGGTCACACTTCTGACACCCAGACTTGCACTCTTTCTCTGACATTTGACAGCTGTACACTCTCCAGTACATTCGACATAGGCACTCAGACACTCTTACACCTTCTGGACATTTCCTGCACAATTTCTACCCCAGGCACATCACATTCAGGTACACCTCACAGGTACACTGAAAAACTCCCAGGCACTTCAGACAGACTTGTTCCTCTCTGACACTCGGCACACTCACACTCCCAGGTATCTATGATCACAAGTACCCTTCTGACATCTCCTGCACTCTGACTTCCAGGTACACTTCCGACACTGGTAAGCACTCTTCTGACACTTCCAGGCACACCTGACACCCCAGGTAGCCTCAGCCTGACACCCAGGCACATCTCACACTCCCTGGTATGCCTTCTGACTTCAGGTGGACTCTGATTCTCCACCCCAGGCATTTCCGACACCCCAGGCACACTCACTCCCCAGGCACACTCTGACACTCACAGGTACATTTGACATCTGGGAGTGTCTGAGGTGTACCTGGGAGTGTGGAGAAGTGTACCTGGGAGTGTTTGGGGTGTACCAGGGAGGTCTGGGGGTGTACCAGGAGTGTCTGAGGTGTACCTGGGAGTGTCAGGTGTACCTGGGAGGTCGAGGTGTACCTGGGAGTGTCAGGGTGTACCAGGAAGTCCAGTGAGTACCTGGGAGGTCAGAGGTACCTGGGAGGCACATGAGGACGAGGGAGGTTGAGGTGTACTTGGGAGTGTGAGAAGTGTACTGGGAGTGTTTGGGGTGTACCTGGGAGTGTCAAGGCACCTGGGAGTGTCAGAGGTGTACCTGGAAGGTCAGAGGTGGTACCTGGGAGGTCAGCGGAGTACCTGGGAGGTTAGGAGGCACCTGAGGAGTGTAAGAAGTTTACCTGGGAGTGTCAGAGGTGTACTTGGCAGTGTCGGAGGTGTACCTGGGAGTGTGAGAAGTGTACCTGGGAGTATCAGAGGTGTACCTGGGAGTGTCAGAGGTGTACCTGGGAATGTCAGAGGAATACCAGGGAGTGTCAGTGAAGTACCTGGGAGTCTCGAAGGTGTACCTGGGAGTATCGGAGGTGTACCTGGGAATATCGGAGGTGTACCTGGTAGTGTCGGAGGTGTACCTGGGAGTGTAAGAAGTGTACCTGGGAGTGTCGGAGGTGTACCTGGGAGTGTCAGAGGTGTACCAGGGAATATCTGTGGAGTACTTGGGAGTGTCAGAGGTGTACTTGGGAGAGTCAGAGGTGTACCTGAGAGTGTAAGAAGTTTACCTGGGAGTGTCAGAGGTGTACTTGGCAGTGTCGGAGGTGTACCTGGGAGTGTGAGAAGTGTACCTGGGAGTATCATAGGTGTACCTGGGAGTGTCAGAGGTGTACCTGGGAATGTCAGAGGAATACCAGGGAGTGTCAGTGAAGTACCTGGGAGTCTCGAAGGTGTACCTGGGAGTATCGGAGGTGTACCTGGGAATATCGGAGGTGTACCTGGGAACATCGGAGGTGTACCTGGGAGTGTCAGAGGTGTACCTGGGAGTGTCGGAGGTGTACCTGGGAATGTAACAGGAGTACCTGGGATTTTCAGAGGTGTACCTGGCAATCAGAGGTGTACCTTGGAGTGTCAGATTTGTACCTGGAAGTGTCAGAGGTGTACCTGGGAGTGTCAGAGATGTACCTGGGAGTGTCAGAGGTGTACCAGGGAGTGTCTGAGGTGTATCTGGGAGTGTCAGAGGTGTACCAGGGAGTCGGAGGTGTACCTGGCAGTGTCAGCGGTGTACCTGGGAGTGTCAGAGGTGTATCAGGGAATGTCAGTGGAATACCTGGGAGTGTCAATGGTGTACCTGGAAGTGTCAGAGGTGTACCTGGCAGTGTCAGCGGAGTACCTGGGAGTGTTAGAGGTGTATCAGGGAGTGACAAAGGAGTACCTAGGAGTGTCAGAGGTTTACCAGGTAATGTTAGTGGAGTAAATGAGAGTGTCAGAGGTGTACCTGGGAGTGTCAGAGGTGTACCTGGGAGTGTCGGAGGTGTACCAGGGAGTGTCAGAGGTGTACCTGGGAGTGTCAGAGGTGTACCTGGGAGTGTCGGAGGTGTACCTGGGAGTGAGAAGTGTACCTGGGAGTTTCAGCGGTGTACCTGGGAGTGTCAGAGGTGTACCTGAAGTGTCAGAGGTGTACCTGGCAGTGTCAGCGGAGTACCTGGGAGTGTCAGAGGTGTACCAGGGAGTGTCTGTGGAGTACCTGGGAGTGTCAAAGGTGTACCTGGGAGTATCGGAGGTGTACATGGAGTGTTAGAGGAGTACCTGGTAGTGTCAGCGGTGTACCTGGGAGTGTCAGAGGTGTGCCTGGGAGTGTCTGAAGTGTACCTGGGAGTGTCTGAGGTGTACCTGGGAGTGTCTGAGGTGTACCTGGGAGTGTCAGAGAAGTACCAGGGAGTGTCACAGGAGGACCAGGGAGTGTGAGATGTGTACCTGGGAGTGTGAGAGGTGTACCTAGGAGTGTCTGAAGTGTACCTGGTAGTGTCAGAGGTGTACCTGGTTTGTCTGAGGTGTACCTGGGAGTGTCGGAGGTGTACCTGGGAGTGTCAGAGGTGTACCTGGAGTACCTTTCCAACTCATCCAACCCCTAACACTGAAAATCAGTGTTTTGAAAGAATTTGCGTTCTCCGTGAAAAGAAGGTAAAAACTAAGTAAAATACACTATTTTCATCAAAAATTTAGTGTTTTCCTGAAAAGAAGTAAAACTAACTGAAATTCACCTAACCCAACCCAACCAAACCTAACCTAACTAACCTAACCTAAACCTAACCTAACCTAATCTAACCTAACCTAACCTAACCCAACCTAACCTAACGCAACCTAACCTAACCTAACCCAACCTAACCCAACCCAACCCAACCCAACCAACCCAACCCAACCCAACCCAACCCAACCCAACCAAACCTAACCTAATCTAACCTAACCTAACCTAACCTAACCTAACCTAATCCTTAACCTAACCTCTAAAACTGAAAATCAGATTTTTGAAAAGAAATTAAGAGTTTTCAGAAAGAAGATAAAATAAGTAAAATACATTGGTTTTATCTAAAACTGAGTGTTTTTCGTGAAAAGAAGTAAAACTAACTAAATTAACCAAACCTAACCTAACCCAACCCAACCAAACCCAACTCAACCTAACCTAACTCTAACCTAATCCAACCTAATCTAACCCAACCTGTTAACTCAATCAAATCTAATCCCAACTCCAAGCTAACTTATTCTATTCTACTCATTCCAACCTATTCTAGTTAACCTAATCCTGGTTCTGTTCTATTCCACTTAGCCTAATCCTAACCTATCCAACCTCTAACACTGAAAATCAGTGTTTTGAAAAGAAATTGCCGTTTTCCTGAAAAAGAAGGAAAATAAGTCAAATACATTGGTTTTCATCTAAAACTGAGTGTTTTCGTGAAAAGAAGTAAAACTAACTAAGTTCATTTTAATCATCCTAACCTAACCTAGGTTAGGTTGCTAGGTTAGGTTAGGTTAGGTTAGGTTGGGTTAGGTTAGGTTAGGTTAGGTTAGGTTAGTTAGGTTAGGTTAGGGTTAGACGGTTGCGTTAGGTTAGGTCTGGTTAGGTTAGGTTAGGTTAGTTAGGTTAGGTTAGGTTAGGTTAGGTTCGGTTAGGTTAGGTTAGGTGAATTTAGTTAGATTTACTTTTTCACGAAAAACACTCAGTTTTAGATAAAACCAATGTATTTTACTTATTTTTATCTTCTTTTCACGAAAAACGCTTAATTTTTTTTCAAAACACTGATTTTCAGTGTTAGAGGTTAGGTTAGGTTAGGTTAGGTTTCAGGCATGTTTTCAGGTCTGACACCCCAGGTACATTCCTCTGACAGGACACCTAGACCTATGTATTGTTTCATCTCCAGGCACTCCTTTCACACCCCAGGTCCTTCCTGGAACCACCCCTGGTATTCTCAGGTACCTGACACCCTGACTCTCAGCTCATTTCTGACACTCCAGGTACACCTCTGACACCTCACAGGCTTCCACTGACATTCCTGACTTCCCAGGCACACTTGACACCCAGGTACCCACTGATCTCCTGCCCCCTGACACCCCAGGCACACCTCAGCCAGGCAGCCTCTCGACTCCTGCACCCAGCACACCTCTGACACCAGGTGTTTTCTGACACCCCAGCATCCACTGACATTCTGAGATTTCACACTCCCAGGCTGACACTCCAGACACATCTCTGACACCCCAGGCTTCTGACACCCCAGGACGCTGTAGGTACCTGCACTCCTGCATCTGACACCTTCAGGAACTGACCTCCCAGGCACATTGCACTTCCCAGGCCACACCACACCTTCACAATCCCAGGCTCACCCCAGGTAGTGCCGACACTCCACTTGCAGCACCTCTGACATGCCAGGTGCACTGACACCCCAGGCACACTGGGAGTGTCGGAGGTGTACCTGGGAGTGTCAGAGGTGTACCTGTGAGTCGGAGGTGTACCTGGGAGTGTAAGAAGGGTACCTGGGAGTGTCGGAGGTGTACCTGGGAGTGTCGGAGGTGTACCTGGGAGGTCAGAGGTTTACCTGGCAGTGATGGAAGTGTACCTGGGAGTGTCAGAGGTGTACCTGGGAATATCGGAGGTGTACCAGGAGGGCTGAGGTGTACCTGGGAGTCTCAGAGGTGAACCAGGGAGGTCAAAGGTGTACATGGAGTCTCCAGAGGTGTACCTGGGAGTGTCAGAGGTGTACCTGGGAGTGTCAGGAGTGTACTTGGGAGTGTCGGAGGTACCTGGGAGGTGAGATGTGTACCTGGGAGTGTTCGTGTACCTGGGAGTGTCAGAAGGTGTACCTGAGTGCGTCGGAGGTGTTCCTGGGAGTATCAGTGGTGTATCTGGGAGTGTCGGAGGTGTACCTGGGAGTGTAAGAAGTGTACCTGGGAGTGTCGGAGGTGTACCTGGGAGTGTCAGAGGTGTACCAGGAATGTCTGTGTAGTACCTGGGAGGCTCAGAGGTGTACCTGGGAGTGTCAGGTGTACCTGAGAGTGTCGGAGGTGTACCTGGGAGTGTCAGAGGTGTACCTGGGAGTGTCGGAGGTGTACCTGGGAGTGTAAGAAGTTTACCTGGGAGTGTCAGAGGTGTACTTGGCAGTGTCGGAGGTGTACCTGGGAGTGTGAGAAGTGTACCTGGGAGTATCAGAGGTGTACCTGGGAGTGTCAGAGGTGTACCTGGGAAGGTCAGGGGTGTACAAGGGAGTGTCAGTGGATTACCTGGGAGTCTCAAAGGTGTACCTGGGAGTATTGGAGGTGTACCTGGAGGTGTACCTGGGAATATCGGAGGTGTACCTGGGAGTGTCAGAGGTGTATCTGGGAGTGTTGAGGTGTACCTGGGAATGTAACAGAGTACCTGGGATTTTCAGAGGTGTACCTGGCAGTCAGAGGTGTACCTCGGAGTGTCAGATATGTACCTGGAAGTGTCAGAGGTGTACCTGGGAGTGTCAGAGGTGTACCTGTGAGTGTCGGAGGTGTACCTGGGAGTGTAAGAAGTGTACCTGGGAGTGTCGGAGGTGTACCTGGGAGTGTCGGAGGTGTACCTGGGAGTGTCAGAGGTTTACCTGGCAGTGTGAGAAGTGTACCTGGGAGTGTCAGAGGTGTACCTGGGAATATCGGAGGTGTACCAGGGAGGGTCAGAGGTGTACCTGGGAGTCTCAGAGGTGAACCAGGGAGTGTCAAAGGTGTACATGGGAGTCTCAGAGGTGTCCCTGGGAGTGTCAGAGGTGTACCTGGGAGTGTCAGAGGTGTACTTGGGAGTGTCGGAGGTGTACCTGGGAGTGTGAGATGTGTACCTGGGAGTGTCTCGGGTGTACCTGGGAGGTCAGAGGTGTACCTGAGTGCGTCGGAGGTGTTCCTGGGAGTATCAGTGGTGTATCTGGGAGTGACGGAGGTGTACCTGGGAGGTAAGAAGGTACCTGGGAGGTCGGAGGTGTACCTGGAGCTCAGAGGTGTACCAGGAATGTCTGTGAGTACTTGGGAGTGTCAGAGGTGTACCTGGGAGTGTCAGAGGTGTACCTGAGAGTGTCGGAGGTGTACCTGGGAGGTCAGAGGTACCTGGGAGTGTCGGAGGTGTACCTGGGAGTGTAAGAAGTTTACCTGGAGTGTCAGAGGTGTACTCTGGCAGTGTCGGAGGTGTACCTGGGAGTGTGAGAAGTGTACCTGGGAGTATCAGAGGTGTACCTGGGAGTGTCAGAGGTGTACCTGGGAGGTCAGGGGTACATGGGAGTGTCAGTGGTATTACCTGGGAGTCTCAAGGTGTACCTGGGAGTATCGGAGGTGTACCTGGGAATGGAGGTGTACCTGGGAATATCGGTGTACCTGGGAGTGTCAGAGGTGTATCTGGGAGCAAGAAGGAGGTACCTGGAATGTAACAGAGTACTGGGAGGCGAGTGTACCAGGGAATGTCAGTGGTGTACCTGAAGGACAGAGGTGTACTGGCAGTGTGAAGGAGTACCTGGAGAAAGCAGAGGTATCAGGAGTGACAGAGGAGTACCTAGAGTGTCAGAGGTACCTGGGAGTGTCAGAGGTGTACCTGGGAGTATCGGAGGTACCTGGGAGCATCAGAGTGTACCTGCGAGGTCATGGTGTACCTGGGAGTGTCAGAGGTACCTGGAAGTGGCCAGAGGTGTACCTGGCAGTGTCAGATGAATGGGAGCAATAGAGGTGTATCAGGGAAGAAAGAGGAGCACCTAGGAGTGCTCAGAGGTGTACCAGGAATGTTAGGAGTAAATGAGAGTGGGGGCCAGAGGTGTACCTGGGAGGTCAGAGGTACCTGGGAGTGCTGGAGGTGTACCAGGAGGTCAGAGGTGTACCTGGGAGTGCTCGGAGGTGGCACTGGGAGTGTTCGGAGGTGCCTGGGAGTGTCTGGAGGGTACCTAGCCGTGTCAGCGGTGTACCTGGGAGTGCAGAGTGTGGCCTGGGAGTGTCTGAGGTACCTGGAGGCCTGGTACCTGAGTGCACCTGGGAGTGTCAGAGGTGTACCTGGGAGGCCGGGAGGTGTACCTGGGAGTGTCGAGGTGTACCTGGAGAGCCCAGAGACGTGCCAGGAGTGTCACATTAGGACCAGGGAGGAGAGGTGTACCTGGGAGTGTGAGAGGTACCTAGGGAGGCCTGAGGTGTACCTGGGAGTGTCAGAGATGTACCGGAAAGTCAAGTACCTGGGAATGGGAGAAGTACCAGGGAGGTCATGTGTCTTTTAGGTGTACCTGGCAGTGTCTGGAGGTGTACCTGCCAGTGTTCGAGGTACTGGCAGCAAGCGATTAGCTGGGAGGCTGGGCAGTAACCTGGGAGCAGCAGACGTATCAGGAGTGACAGAGGAGCATTAGGAGGTTGGGGAGGTAATGGGGAGGTGAGAAGGTACCTGGGAGTGTCGGAGGTGTAATGGGAGGTCGGAGGTGTACCAGGGAGTACAGTGGAGAGCCTGGGAGTGTTAAAGGTAAATGGGAGGAGCCGGAGGTGTACCTGGGAGTGTTGGGGTTTACCAGGGAGGCCAGTGGAGTACCTGGGAGTGTTTAGAGGTGTACCTTGAGTGCCTGGAGGTATCTGGGAGTGTCGAACGTGTACATGGGGAGTGTCAGAGGTGTACCAGGGAGGTCAGAGGAGCACGGGGAGGCCAGATGTACCTGGGAGGCCAGAGGTACCTTGGAGGTCAGGAGGTGTACCTGGGAGGTCAGGAGGTGTAGCCTGGGAGTGTCGGTGATATACCTGGGAGTGTGAGAAGGCACCTGGGAGGCAGACGTGTATCAGGAGTGGACAGGAGAGCATAGGGAGGCCAGAGGTGTACTGGGAGTGTGAGGCACCTGGGAGGTTCCTGGTGTACCTGGGAGTGTCAGAGGCACTGGGGAGGCTAGGGGTGTAACAGAAGTCAGCCGAGTACCTGGGAGGCCAGAGGTGTGCCTGGGAGGTCAGAGGTGGGATTGCTGGGAGGTACCTGGGAGGTCAGAGGTGTACCTGGGAGGCCGGAGGTGTACGTGGGAGTGTAAGAAGTGTACTTGGAGGCCGGAGGTGCCTGGGAGTGTCGGAGGCACCTGGGAGTGTACTTGGGAGGTCTGAGGCACCTGGGAGGTCTGAGGTGCACCTAGCAGTGTCTGGAGGTGTGCCTGGGAGGTCAGGAGGTGCACTTGGGAGGGCTGAGGCACCTGGGAGTGTAAGTGAAGGTACCTGGGAGTGCAGAGAAGTGCACCTGGGAGTGCTTTAGGTACCTGGGAGGGGAAGGTACCTGGGAGGTGAGAAGTGTACCTGGGAGTGTCAGGGGGAGGTGTACCTGGGAGTGTAAGAAGGTACCTGGGAGTGCCTGGGGGTGTACCAGGGAGGTCAGTGGACCTGGGAGTGTCAGAGATGTACCTGGGAGTGTCAGAGGTGTACCTGGGAGGTCAGAGGTGTACCTGGGAGTGTCAGAGATGTACCTGGGAGGTCAGAGGTGTACCTGGGAGTGTCGGAGGTGTACCAGGAGTTTAAAAGTGTACCTGGGAGTGTCGGAGGTACCTGGGAGGTCAGAGGTATACTTGGGAGTGTCAAGGTGTACCTGGGAGGTCATGGTGTACCTGGGAGTGTCTGAGGTACCTGGGAGTGTCAGAGATGTGCCTGGAGAGTCACAGGTGCACTTGGGGGTGTTAGAGGTGCACCTTGAGTGACTGAGGTGTACCTGGGAGTGTCTGAGGTGTACCTGGCAGTGTCTGAGGTGTACCTGCAGTGCCGGGGCGGTGTACCTGGGAGGCTGGGCGGTGTACCTGGGAGCAGCGTGTATCAGGGAGTGACAGAGGAGTACCTAGGAGCTGGAGAGGTGACCTGGGAGTGTGAGAAGTGTACCTGGGAGTGTCTGGGGTGTACCTGGGAGTGTCAGAGATGCCTGGAGTGCCGAGGTGTACCTGGGAGTGTGAGAACTGTACCTGGGAGGTCGCAGGTGTACCTGGGAGTGTCGGAGGTGTATGCCAGTGTCAGTGGTAGTACCTGGGAGGTCAGAGGGTACCAGGTATGTCAGTGAATACCTGGGAGTGTCAAAGGTGTACCTGGGAGTGTCAGAGGTGTACGTGGGAGTGTCAGAGGTGTACCTGGGAGTGTCAGAGGTGTACCTGGGAGTGTCAGGTACCTGGGAGCGTCAGAGATGTACCTGGGAGTGTCGGAGGTGTACCTGGGAGGTGAGAACTGTACCTGGGAGTGTCGCAGGTGTACCTGAGAAATGAGGTGTATCTGCCAGTGTCAGCGGTATACCTGGGAGTGTCAGAGGTACCAGGTAATGTCAGGAATACCTGGGAGGCCAAAGGTGCCTGGGAGGTCAGAGGTGTGGGAGGTGTGAGGTGTACCTGGGAGGTCAGAGGTGTACCTGGGAGGTTGGCGGTGTACCTGGGTGTGTCTGAGGTACCTGGGAGTGTCAGAGGTGTGCCTGGGAGTGTCAGAGTTGCACTTGGGAGTGTCAGAGGTGCACCTTGGAGTGTCTGAGGTGTACCTGGAGTATCTGAGGTGTACCTGGCAGTGTCTGAGGTGTACCTAGCAGTGTCTGGAGGTACTTGGCAGTGTCAGCGGTGCAACGTGGGAGTGTCAGAGGTGTACCTGGGAGGTCAGAGATGTATCTGGGAGTGTTGGACGTATCTGGGAGTGTCAGAGGTGTACCAGGAATGCTCAGTGGAGTACCTGGGAGTGTCAGAGGTGTACTTGGAGTGTTAGGAGGTGTACCTGGGAGGTCAGCGGTGTACCTGGGAGTGTCTGAGGTACCTGGAAGTGTCAGAGGTGTGCCTGGGAGTGTCAGAGAGGCCCTGGGAGTCAAAGCAACCTTGAGTGACTGTGGTGTACCTAGGTGTGTCTTAGGTGTACCTGGCAGTGTCTGAGGTGTACCTGCCAGTGTCTGAGGTGTACCTGGCAGTGTCAGCGGTTTACCTGGGAGTGTCAGCGGTGTACCTGGGAGTGTTAGACGTGTATCAGGGAGTGACAGAGGTGTACCTAGGAGTGTCAGAGGTGTACTTGGGAGTGTGAGAAGTGTACCTGGGAGTGTCGGAGGTGTACCTGGGAGTGTCGGAGGTGTACCCAGGAGTTTAAAAAGTGTACCTGGGAGTGTCGGAGGTGTACCTGGGAGTGTCAGAGGTATACTTGGGAGTGTCAAAGGTGTACCTGGGAGTGTCAGAGGTGTACATGGGAGTGTGAGAAGTGTACCTGGTGTAATGGGACGAAACACAATGGGATGAAGAATATATATATATAGTAGGAGGTGTAGAGAGTAGGAATGTAAAGGTAGGAAACTTGGTAGCGTGGCCTGGATGTTATTTGCACAGCGTCACTACGCTTATCTTATCTCGTATGTCAATACACGTATATCACTTCTTAAAGGGACAACTTGTTAAACACCCTGATACAACTATTTATTAATTCACTCAATGACATGGACACATTAATATCACTATTATATCGGGGTACTAACACATTATGCTTTACGTTACTTGACACTGACTCTCGGACACACCTGAATGAATACACTTCCCACAGTAGGTAACTCACCCTAGACGTTCTGACAAGATTCACGTGTACCATGACGTCGGCCCAGTGAATGCTTGGCTGGGCTGCTCCTATGAGAGGCTTGCTTAGTTAGGTCTGGTCGGGAAGTCCCTTCCCGACCTGGGGGAGAGTGAGTTGACTCTGAGAATCTCCAGAGTAATGAGCGTCTCCTCGAATGTTCAAATGACAACCAGGATCAGAATGATAACCAGAATGAAGAATATCGAGTGCCCGTGGACGGGACTGTAGGGCTTTATATGGGGTCGGCCCAGCCGGCTTGACCCTAACAATTAACACTAAACTGGTTTGATCTGGATAATTGTGTGCAGGTGTGGTCTGGCCAGGTGTCTTGGCTAGGTGCGGTTGTAGGTCACCGCCTCACGTCATAGGGGCGGGCGAGTCAAGTCCCTTGGTCGACCTGAGGTGTGTCAGCCCTGAATGCGGTGGTACCACGAGGTCTGTGGTGTACTGCTGTTATATGTGACATAATTCTGGGCTGTAAGCTTTGGTCTGACAATCACTCATTACACTGGGAGTGTCTGGGTGTACCTGGAAGTGTCAGGTGTACCTGGGAGTGTCAGGGGTGTACCAGAATGCCAGTGGAGTACCTGGGAGGTGTGAGAAGTGTACCTGGGAGGCCAGAGGTGTACCTGGGAGTATCAGAGGTGTTCCAGGAGTGTGTGAGGTGTACCTGGGAGGTGCAGAGATGTACCAGAGCAGAGGAATACCTAGGAGGTCAGAGGTGTACCTGGGAGGTCAGAGGTGTACCTAGGAGTATCGGAGGTTTACCTGGGAGTGTCGGAGTTGTACCTGGAGTGTCACGGTTTACCTGGGAGGTCAACGGTGTACCTGGGAGTAGTGACGGTATCAGGGAGGACAGAGGAGTACCAGGGAGTGTCAGAGGTGTACCTGGGAGGAGAAGTGTACCTGGGAGTGTCAGAGGTACCTGGGAGTGTCAGAGGTGTTCCAGGAGTGTGAGGTGCACCTGGGAGTGTCAGAGGTGTTCCAGGGAGGTGAGGTGTACCGGGAGTGTCAGAGATGTACCAGGAGTGTCAGAGAATACCTAGGAGTGTCAGAGGTGTACCTAGGAGTATCGGATGTTTACCTGGGAGTGTCGGAGTTGTACCTGGAGTGTCATGGTTTACCTGGGAGTGTCAACGGTGTACCTGGGAGTGTAGACGGTATCAGGGAGTGACAGAGGAGTACCTAGGAGGTGCAGAGGTGTACCTGGGAGTGTGAGAAGTGCACTGGGAGTGTCAGAGGTGTACCTGGGAGGTCAGAGGTTTCCAGGGAGTGTGAGGTGCACCTGGGAGTGTCAGAGGTTTCCAGGGAGTGTGTGAGGTGTTCCTGGGAGTGTCAGAGATGTACCAGGGAGTGTCAGAGGAATACCTAGGGAGTGTCAGAGGTACCTAGGGAGACGATGTTTACCTGGGAGTGTCGGACTTGTACCTGGGAGGTCGAAGGTGTACCTGAGAGTGGGAGAAGGTACCTGGGAGTGTCGGAGGTGTACCTGGGAGGGAGGTGTACCTGGGAGTCAGAGGTACTTGGGAGAGTCAGAGGTGTACCTGGGAGTGTCACGGTGTGCCTGGGTGTGTCTGAGGTGTACCTGGGAGTGTCAGAGGTGTGCCTGGGAGTGTCAGAGGTGCACTTGAGTGTCAGCGGTGCACCTTGGAGTGTCTGGAGGATGTACCTGGGAGTGTCTGAGGTGTACCTGGCAGTGTCTGAGGTGTACCTGGCAGTGTCTGAGGTACTTGGCAGTGTCAGCGGTGTACCTGGGGTGTCAAGGTGTACCTGGGAGTGTCAGAGGTGTACCTGGGTGTATCGGAGGTACCTGGGAGTGTGAGTGTACCTGGGAGTGTCAGAGGTGTACCTGGGAGGTCAGAGATGATCTGGGAGTGTTGGACGTGTATCTGGGAGTGTCAGAGGTGTACCAGGAACCGTGAACACCTGGGAGTGTCAGAGGTGTACCTGGGAGATGAGAGGTGTACCTGGGAGCACAGAGGTGTACCTGGAGGTGTCGGAGGTGTACTTGTGAGTGGAGAAGTGTACCTGGGAGTGTCTGGGGTGTACCTGGGAGTGTCTGGGGTGTACCTGAGTGTCTGAAGTGTACCTGGTGAGTGTCAGAGGTGTACCTGGGAGTGTCAGAGGTGTACCTGGGAGTGTGGGTTGTACCAGGGAGGTCAATGGAGTACCTGGGAGTGTCAGAGATGTTCCTGGGAGTGTCAGAGGTGTACCTGGGAGGCCAGAGGACCTGCAAAGCAGAGGTACCTGGGAGTGTCTCAGATGACCTGGGAGTGTAAAAGTGTACCTGGGAGTGTCGGAGGTGTACCTGGGAGTGTCGGAGGTACCTGGGAGTGTCAGAGGTGTACCGGGAGTGTTAGAGGTGTACCTGGGATTGTCATGGTGCACCTGGGAGTGTCTGAGGTGTACCTGGAAGTGTCAGAGGTGTTCCTGGGAGTGTCAGAGGTGCACTTGAGTGTCAAGGTGCACCTTGGAGTGATGTGGGTACCTGGGTGTGTCTTAGGTGTACCTGGCAGTGTCTGAGGTACCTGCCAGTGTCTGGAGGTGTACCTGGCAGTGTCACGGTTTACCTGGGAGTGTCAGCGGTGTACTTGGGAGAGCAGACGTGTATCAGGGAGTGACAGAGAGCACCTAGAGTGTCAGAGGTGTACTTGGGAGTGTGAGAAGTGTACCTGGGAGTGTCAGGGGTGTAACAGAATGTCAGTGAGTACCTGGGAGTGTCAGAGGTGTACCTGGGAGTATCAGAGGTACCTGGGATTGTCAGAGGCCTGGGAGTGTCAGAGGTGTACCAGGTAATGTCAGTGAATACCTGGCAGTGTCAGCGGTTTCCCTGGGAGTGTCAACGGTGTACCTGTGAGTGTTAGACGTGTATCAGGGAGTGACAGAGGAGTACCTAGGAGTGTCAGAGGTGTATCTGGGAGTGTGAGAAGTGTACCTGGGAGTGTCTCGGGTGTACCTGGGAGTGTCAGAGGTGTACCTGGGAGTGTCAGGGGTGTAACAGGGAATGTCAGTGGAGTACCTGGGAGTGTCAGAGGTGTACCTGGGAGTGTCAGAGGTGTACCTGGGATTGTCAGAGGTGTACCTGGGAGTGTCAGAGGTGTACCTGGGAGTGTCAGAGGTGTACCTGGGAGTGTCAGAGGTGTACCTGGGAGTGTCGGAGGTGTACATGGGAGTGTCGGAGGTGTACCTGGGAGTGTCAGAGGTGTACTTGGGATTGTCTGAGGTGTACCTGGGAGTGTCTGAAGTGCACCTGGCAGTGTCTGAGGAGTGCCTGGCAGTGTCTGAGGTGTACCTGGCAGTGTCTGAGGTGTACCTGGCACTGTCAGCGGTGTTTCTGGGAGTGTCACCGGTGCACCTGGGAGTGTTAGAGGTGTATCAGGGAGTGACAGAGGAGTACCTAGGAGTGTCAGAGGTGTACCTGGGAGTGTCAGAGGTGTACCTGGGAGTATCGGAGGTGTACCTGGAGTGTCAGAGGTGTACCTGGGAGTGTCAGAGGTGTACCTGGGAGTGTCAGAGATGTACCTGGGAGTGTCAGAGGTGTATCTGGGAGTGTTGGACGTGTACCTGGGAATGTCAGAGGTGTACCAGTGAATGTCAGTGGAGAACCTGGGAGTGTCAGAGATGTGCCTGGGAGTGTCGGAGGTGTACCTGGGAGTGTCAGGGGTGTACCAGGGAGTGTAAGTGGAGTACCTGGGAGTGTCAGAGGTGTACCTGGGAGTGTCGTGGAGGTGTACATGGGAGTGTCAGAGGTGTACCTGGCAGTGCTGGCGGTGTACCTGGGAGGCCAGAGGTGTGCCTGGAGCAGCCTGAGATGTACCTGGGAGTGCCTGAGTTGCACCTGGGAGTGACTGAGGTACCTGGGAGTGTCTGAGGTGTACCAGGGAGTCGCACGGGAGAACCAGGGATTGAAAGAGGTGTACCTGGGAGTGTCAGAGGTGTACCAGGTAGTGTCTGAGGTGTACCTGGGAGTGTCAGAGATGTACCAGGGAGTGTCAGAGGAATACCTAGGAGTGTCAGAGGTGTACCTGGGAGTGTCAGAGGTTGTACCTAGGAGTATCGGAGGTTTACCTGTGAGTGTCGGAGTTGTGCCTGGGAGTGTCGGAGGTGTACCTGGGAGTGTGAGAAGTGTACCTGGGAGTGTCGGAGGTGTACCTGGGAGTGTCGGAGGTGTACCTGGGAGTGTCAGGGAGGTGCATTTGGGAGGTCACAGAGGTGTACCTGGAGTGTCAGGGGCGGTGTACCTGGGAGTGTCTGAGGTGTACCTGGGAGTGCCAGAGGTGTGCCTGGGAGGTCGTGCAGGTGTACCTGGGAGTGTCGGAGGTGTACCTGCCAGTTTCAGCGGTGTACCTGGGAGTGTCAGAGGTGTACCAGGTAATGTCAGTGGAATACCTGGGAGTGTCAAACGTGTACCTGGGAGTGTCAGAGGTGTACCTGTGAGTGTCAGAGGTGTACCTGGGAGTGTCAGAGGTGTACCTGAGAGTGTCGGAGGTGTACCTGGGAGTGTGAGAAGTGTACCTGGGAGTGTCTGGTGTGTACCTGGGAGTGTCAGAGGTGTACTTGGGAGTGTCAGGGGTATACCAGGGAGTGTAAAAAATGTACCTGGGAGTGTCGGAGGTGTACCTGGGAGTGTCAGACGTATACTTGGGAGTGTCAAATGTGTACCTGGGAGTGTCAGCGGTGTACCTGGGAGTGTCTGAGGTGTACCTGGGAGTGTCAGAGATGTACCTGGGAGAGTCATGGTGTACCTGGGAGGTCAGGCGGTGCACCTGGGAGGAGTATCAGAGTCACAGAGAGTACGAGTGCCAGAGGTGTACCTGGGAGTGCTGGAGAGGTGTACTGGGAGTATCAGAGGTGTACCTGGGAGTGTCACAGGTACGGGAGTGTGCAGAGGTGTACTGGGAGTGTCAGAGATGTACCTGGGAGTGTCAGAGGTGTATCTGGGAGGTTGGACGTGTACCTGGGAGTGTCAGAGGTGTACCAGGGAATGTGGGTGGAGAACCTGGGAGTCAGAGGTGTACCTGGTAGTCGGAGGTGCCTGGGAGTGTCAGGGGTGTACCAGGAGGTCAGTGGAGTACCGGGAGTGTCAGAGGTGTACCTGGGAGTATCGAAGGTGTATCTGAGTATCGGAGGTGTTCCAGGGCGCAGAGGTGTACCTGGGAGTCTCAGAGGTAAACCAAAGAGTGTCAGAGGCGTACCTGGGAGGTCAGAGGTGTACCTGGGAGTATCGGAGTTGTTCTTGAGTATCGGAAGTGTACCTGGGAGTGTCAGAGGTGAACCTGGGAGTATCAGAGGTGTACCTGGGAGTGTCGGAGGTGTACCAGGGAGTGTCAGGGGTGTAACTGGGAGTGTCAGAGGTGTAACTGGGAATGTCAGAGGTGAACCAGAGTGTCAGTGGAGTACCTGGGAGTCCGAAAGGTGTACCTGGGAGTATCGGAGGTGTACCTGGGAATATCGGAGGTGTACCTGTGAGTGTCAGAGGTGTACCTGGCAGTGTCAGAGGGGTACCTGGGAGTATCAGAGATGTACCTGGGAGTGTCGGAGGTGTGCCTGGGAGAGTGAGAACTGTACCTGGGAGTGTCGCATGTGTACCTGGGAATGTCGGAGGTGTACCTTCCAGTGTCAGCGGTGTACCTGGGAGGGAGAGGTGTACCAGGTAATGTCACTGAATACCTGGGAGTGTCAAGGTGTACCTGGGAGGAGAGGTGTACCTGGGAGTGTGAGAGGTACCTGGGAGTGTCAGAGGTGTATCTGGGAGTGCCGGAGGTGTACCTGGGAGTGTGGAGAAGTGTACGGGAGTGTCTGGGGTGTACCTGGGAGTGTCAGAGGTGTACCTGCGAAGTCAGGGGTATACCAGGGAGTGCAGTGGGAGTACCTGGGAGTGTCAAGGATGTACCTGGGAGTGTCAGAGGTGTACCTGGGAGTGTCAGAGGTGTACTGGGAGGTCAGAGGTGTACCTGGGAGGACAGAGGTGTACCTGGGAGTGTCAGAGGTGTACCTGGGAGTGTCGGAGGTGTACCTAGGAGTGTGGAGAAGTGTACCTGAGTGTCTGGGTGTACCTCGGAGGTCAGAGGTGTACCTGGGAGGTCAGGGCATACCAGGGAGTGTCAGTGGAGCACCTGGGAGTGTCAGAGATGCCTGGGAGTGTCAGAGGTGTACCTGGGAGTGTCGGAGGTGTACCTGGGAGTGTCAGAGGTGGCTACTTGGGAGTGTCAAAGGTGTACCTGGGAGTGTCATGGTACCTGGGAGTGTCTGAGGTGTACCTGGGAGTGTCAGAGGTGTGGCTGGGAGGCCAGAGGTGCACTTGGGAGTGACATAGGTGCACCTTGGAGTGTCGAAGGTGTACCTGTGAGTGTCTGAGGTGTACCTGGCAGTGTCTGAGGTGTACTTGGTGTCTGAGGTGTACCTGGCAGTGTTGGGGCGGTACCTGGGAGGGTCAGCGGTGCACCTGGGAGTGTTAGAGGTGTATCAGGAGTCACAGGAGAGCACCTAGGAGTGTCAGAGGTGTACCTGGGAGTGTCAGAGGTGTACCTGGGAGCATATCAGAGGTGTACCTGGGTGTGTCAGAGGTGTACCTGGGAGCAGAGGTGTACCTGGGAGTGTCAGAGATGTACCTGGGAGTGTCAGAGGTGGTCTGGGAGTGTGAGAAGTGTACCTGGGAGGTCAGAGGTGTACCGGGAGTGGAGAAGGTACCTGGGAGTGTCAGAGGTGTACCTGGGAGTGTAAGAAGGTACCTGGGAGTGTGAGAAGGTACCTGGGAGGTCAGAGGTGTACCTGGGAGTATCAGAGATGTACCTGGGAGGTCAGAGATGTACCTGGGAGGTGGAGAATGTACCTGGGAGGCCAGAGGTACCTGGGAGTAAGAAGTGTACCTGGGAGTGCTGGGGTGTACCAGGGAGTGCCAGGAGAGCCTGGGAGTGTCAGAGGTGCCTGGGAGTGTCGGAGGTGTACCTGGAGTGTAGGGGTGTACCAGGAGTGTCAGTGAGTACCTGGGAGTGTCAGAGATGTACCTGGGAGTGTCAGAGGTGTACCTGGGAGGCCGAGGTGTACCTGGGAGTGTCAGAGGTGCACCTGGGAGGCCGGAGGTGTACCTGAAGCAAAAGTGAACCTGGGAGTGTCGAAGGTGTACCTGGGAGTGTAAGAAGTACCTGGGAGTGTCGGAGGTGTACCTGGGAGTGTCGGAGGTGTACCTGGGAATGTCAGAGGCATACTTGGGAGTGTCAGAGGTGTACTGGGAGTGTCGGAGGTACCTGGGAGTGTAAGAAGGTACCTGGGAGTGCGGAGGTGTACCTGGGAGTGTCGGAGGTACCTGGGAGGTTGGTGTACCTGGGAGTGTTGAAGTGGTGTACCTGGGAGTGTCTGAGGTACTGGGAGTGCCAGAGGTGTGGCTGGGAGGTCAGAGGTGCACTTGGAGGTGACATAGGTGCACCTTGGAGTGTCGAAGGTGTACCTGTGAGTGTCTGAGGTGTACTTGGCAGTGTCTGAGGTACCTGGCAGTGCAGCGTGTACCTGGGAGGGTCAGCGGTGCACCTGGGAGTGTTAGAGGTGTATCAGGAGTCACAGAGAGTACCCAGAGTGTCAGAGGTGTACCTGGGAGTGTCAGAGGTGTACCTGGGAGTATCAGAGGTGTACCTGGGAGTGTCACAGGTGTACCTGGGAGGTCAGAGGTGTACCTGGGAGTGCTCGGAGATGTACCTGGGAGGTCAGAGGTATCTGGGAGCAAGGACGTACCTGGGAGTGCTGAAGATGTACCAGGGAATGTCAGTGGAGAACCTGGGAGGTCAGAGGTGTACCTGGTAGTGTCGGAGGTGTACCTGGGAGTGTCAGGTGTACCAGGAGTCAGTGAGTACCTGGGAGTCAGAGGTGTACCTGGGAGATCGAAGGTGTATCTGGGAGACGGGAGGTGTACCAGGCGTGACAGAGGTGTACCTTGGAGTCTCAGAGGTGAACCAAAGAGTGTCAGAGGCGTTCCTGGGAGTGTCAGAGGTGTACCTGGGAGTATCGGAGTTGTTCCTTGAGTATCGGAAGTGTACCTGGGAGTGTCAGAGAACCTGGGAGTATCAGAGGTGTACCTGGGAGTAGCAGAGGTACCAGAGTGTCAGGGGTGTAACTGGGAGTGTCAGAGGTGTAACTGGGAATGTCAGAGGTGAACCAGGAGTGTCAGTGGAGTACCTGGGAGTCTCAAAGGTGTACCTGGGAGTAACGGAGGTGTACCTGGGAATACGGGAGGTACCTGTGAGTGTCAGGAGGTGTACCTGGCAGTGTCAGAGGGGTACCTGGGAGTATCAGAGATGTACCTGGGAGTGTCGGAGGTGTGCCTGGGAGAGTGAGAACTGTACCTGGAGTGTCGCATGTGTACCTGGAATGTCGGAGGTACCTTCCAGTGTCAGCGGTGTACCTGGGAGTGTGAGAGGTGTACCAGGTAACGTCAGGAATACCTGGGAGTGTCAAAGGTGTACCTGGGATGTCAGAGGTGTACCTGGGAGGTGAGAGGTGTACCTGGGAGTATCAGAGGTGCACCTGAGTGTCGGAGGTGCCTGGGAAGTGGAGAAGTGCACTTGGGAGTGTCTGGGGTGTACCTGGGAGTGTCAGAGGTGCACCTGGGAGTGTCAGGGGTATACTAGGGAGTGTCAGTGGAGTACCTGGGAGTGTCAAGGATGTACCTGGGAGTGTCAGAGGTGTACCTGGGAGGTCAGAGGTGTACCTTGGAGGTCAGAGGTGTACCTGGGAGGACAGAGGTGTACCTGGGAGGTCAGGTGTGGGAGGTCGGAGGTGTACCTGGGAGGTGAGAAGTGTACCTGGGAGTGTCTGGGGGTGCTACCAGGGAGTGTCAGTGGAGTACCTGGGAGTGTCAGAGATGTACCTGGGAGTGTCAGAGGTGTACCTGGGAGTACCGGAGGTGTACCTGGGAGTGTCAGAGGTATACTTGGGAGTGTCAAGGTGTACCTGGGAGTGTCAGCGGTGTACCTGGGAGTGTCAGAGGTACCTGGGAGGTCGGAGGTGTACCTGGGAGGTGAGAAGTGTACCTGGGAGTGTCTGGGGAGCACCTGGGAGGTCGGAGGTGTACCTGGGAGGTGGATAAGTGTACCTGGGAGGTCTGTACCTGGGAGCACAGAGGTGTACCTGGGAGTGTCAGAGGTACCTGGGAGCATCAGAGATGTACCTGGGAGTGTCAGAGGTGTATCTGGGAGGTTGGACGCAACTGGGAGTGTCAGAGGTGCCAGGGAGTGTGAGAAGTGCACCTGGGAGTGTGGGTGTACCTGGGAGTGTAAGTAGGCACCTGGGAGTGGAGAAGTGTTCCTGGGAGTGTCAGATGTACCTGGGAGTATCAGAGATGTACCTGGAGTCAGAGATGTACCTGGAGGTGAGAAGTGTACCTGGGAGTGTCAGAGGTACCTGGGAGTAAGAAGGTACCTGGGAGGTTAGGGGTGTACCAGGAGTGCCAGGAGCACCTGGGAGTGTCAATGGTATACCTTGGAGTGTCAGAGGTATCTGGGTGCGTCGGACGTGCACATGGGAGTTTCAGAGGTGTACCTGGGAGTGTCAGAGGTGCACTGGAGTGTCAGAGGTGTACCTGGGAGTGTCAGGGCATACCAGGGAGTGTCAGTGGAGTACCTGGGAGTGTCAAGGATGTACCTTGGAGTGTCAGAGGTGTACCTGGGAGTGTCAGAGGTGCACCTGGGAGTGTCAGAGGTGTACCTGGGAGTGTCGGAGGTACCTGGGAGGGAGAGTGTACCTGGGAGAGTCAGGGGTGTACCAGGGAGTGTCACTGAGTACCTGGGAGGTCAGAGGTGTATCTGGGAGTATCGAAGGTGTACCTGGGAGTATCGACGGTACCTGGGAGTGCTGAAAGGTGTACCTGGGAGCATCAGAGGTGTACTGGGAGTATCGGGAGGTACCTGGGCATATCGGAGGTGTACCGTGAGTGTCAGAGGTGTACCTGGCAGTGTGGCAGGTGTACCTGGGAGGTCAGAGATGTACCTGGGAGTGTCGGAGGTGTACCTGAAGGCAAAAAGTGTACCTGGGAGTGTCGAAGATGTACCTGGGAGGTAAGAAGGCACCTGGGAGCGTCGGATGTACCTGGGAGTGTCGGAGGTGCACCTGGGAGTGTCAGCGAGGTACCTGGGAGGTCGGAGGTGTACCTGGGAGTAAGAAGTGTACCTGGGAGTGTCGGAGGTGTACCTGGGAGTGTCGGAGGTGTACCTGGGAGGCTGAAGTGGTGTACCTGGGAGGCACCAGGTGTACCTGGGAGAGTTCGAGGTACCTGGGAGTGTCAGAGGTGTGGCTGGGAGTGTCAGAGGTGCACTTGAAGTGACATAGGTGCACCTGGAGTGTCGAAGGTACCTGGGAGTGTCTGGTGTACCTGGCAGTGTCTGAGGTGTACTTGGCAGTGTCTGAGGTGTACCTGGCAGTGTCAGCGGTGTACCTGGGAGGGTCAGCGGTGCACCTGGGAGTGTTAGATGTGCATCAGGAGTCACAGAGGAGCACCTAGAGTGTCAGAGGTGTACCTGGGAGGCCAGAGGTGTACCTGGGAGCACGGAGGTGTACCTGGGAGGTCAGAGGTGTACCTGGGAGTGTCAGAGGTGTACCTGGGAGGTCAGAGATGTACCTGGGAGTGTCAGAGGTGTATCTGGGAGTGTTGGACGTGTACCTGGGAGTGTCAGAGGTGTACCAGGAATGTCAGTGGAGAACCTGGGAGTGTCAGAGGTGTACATGGAGCCGGAGGTACCTGGAGCAAGAGGTGTACCAGGGAGTGTCAGTGGAGTACCTGGGAGGTCAGAGGTGCATGGGAGTATCGAAGGTGTATCTGGAGTATCGGAGGTGTACCTGGGAGGTCAGAGATGTACCTGGGAGACGTGAGGTACCTGGAGTGTCAGAGGTGTACCTGGGACGGAGGTGTACCTGGGAATATCGAGACAAGCGTGTCAGAGGTACCTGGGAGTCTCAGAGGTGAACCAAAGAGTGTCAGAGGCGCACCTGGGAGGTCAGAGGTGTACCTGGAGCACGGAGTTGCCTTGGAGCATCGGAAGGTACCTGGGAGGCAGAGGTGAACCTGGGAGATCAGAGGTGTACTGGGAGTGCCAGGGAGGCCAGGGGTGTAACTGGGAGTGTCAGAGTGTAACTGGGAATGTCAGAGGGAGTAAGTGGGGTGGAGTGCCTGGGAGTCTCAGGTGCCTGGCACGGGAGGTACGGGAATATCGGAGGTGTATCTGGAGTGTCAAAGGTACTCAGCGACAGAGGTGGCCTGGGAGTATCAGAGATGTACCTGGGAGTGCCGGAGGTGTGCTGGGAGTGTGAGAACTGTACCTGGGATGGTCGCAGGTGTACCTGGGAATGTCGGAGTGTACCTTCCAGTGTCAGCGGTGCATGTGGAGTGTAGAGGTGCAACAATGTCAGTGAAATACCTGGGAGGCGTACCTGGGAGTGTCAGAGTGTACCTGGGAGTGTCACAGGTGACCTGGGAGTGTCAGAGGTGTACCTGGGAGTGTCGGAGGTGTACCTGGGAGTGTGAGAAGTGTACCTGGGAGTGTCTGGGGTGTACCTGGGAGGTCAGAGGTACCTGGGAGTGTCAGGCACCAGGGAGTGTCAGTGGAGTACCTGGGAGGTGAGGATGGCCTGGGAGGCCAGAGCCTGGGAGTGCTCAGAGGTGTACCTGGGAGTGTCAGGAGGTACCTGGGAGGACAGAGGTGTACCTGGGAGGTGTCAGGAGGTGTACCTGGGAGCTGGAGGTGTACTTGGCAGTGTCTGAGGTGTACCTGGCAGTGTCAGCGTGTACCTGGAGGTCAGCAGTGCACCTGGGAGTGTTAGATGTGTATCAGGAGTCACAGAGGAGTACCCAGGAGTGTCAGAGGTGAGACCTGGGAGTATCGGGAGGTACCTGGGAGGTCAGGAGGTGCACCTGGGAGTGTCAGAGGTGTACCTGGAGTGTCAGGAGATGTACCTGGGAGTGTCAGAGGTGTATCTGGGAGTGGACGTGTGCCTGGGAGTGTCAGGAGGTGTACCCAGGGAATGTCAGTGGAGAACCTGGGAGGTCAGAGTGTACATGGTAGAGTCGGGAGGTACCTGGGAGGTCAGGGGTGTACCAGGAGCATGTGAGTACCTGGAGAAGCCGGAGGTGTACGTGGGAGTATCGAAGGTGTATCTGGGAGTATCGAGGTACTGAGAGCCAGAGGTGTACCTGGGAGATCAGAGGTACCTGGGAGTGTCAGAGGTACTGAATATCGGAGGTACCTGGGAATACGGGAGATGTACCAGGGCGTGTCAGAGGTGTACCTGGTGGCCTCAGAGGTGAAACCAAAGAGTGTCAGAGGCGCACCGGGAGGGGTCAGAGGTGTATCTGGGAGTATCGGAGTTGTTCCCTTGAGCATTGGAAGTACCTGGGAGTGTCAGAGGTGAACCGGGAGCATCAGAGGTGTACCTGGGAGTGTCAGAGGTGTACCAGGAGAGTTGGGGTGTAACTGGGAGTGTCAGAGGTGTAACTGGGAATGTCAGAGGTGAACCAGGAGTGTCAGTGGAGTACCTGGGAGTCTCAAAGGTGTACCTGGGAGCACGGGAGGTGTGAATATCGGAGGTGTACCTGTGAGTGTCAGAGGTACCTGGCAGTGTCAGAGGTACCGGGAGCATCAGAGATGTACCTGGGAGTGCCGGGAGGTGTGCCTGGGAGTGAGAGCTGTACCTGGGAGTGTCGCAGGTGTACCTGGGAATGTCGGAGGTGTACCTTCCAGTGTCAGCGGTGCACGTGGGAGCAGTTAGGAGGTGCAAATGGTGGTAATGCTTACCTGGGAGTGTCAAAGGTGTACCTGGGAGTGTCAGAGGTACCTGGGAGGTTGGTGGTGTACCTGGGAGTCAGAGGTGTACCTGGGAGTGTCGGAGGTACCTGGGAGTGTGAGAAGTGTACCTGGGAGTGTCTGGTGTACCTGGGAGTGTCAGAGGTACCTGGGAGTGTCAGGGTATACCAGGGTGTCAGTGGAGTACCTGGGAGTGTCAACGATGTACCTGGGAGTGTCAGAGGTGTACCTGGGAGTGTCAGAGGTGTACCTGGGAGTGTCAGAGGTGTACCTGGGAGTGACAGAGGTACCTGGGAGTGTCAGAAGGTACCTGGGAGTGTCGAGGTACCTGGGAGGTGGAGAAGTGTACCTGGGAGTGTCTGGGTGTACCTGGAGTGTCAGAGGTACCTGGGAGTGTCAGGGTATACCAGGGAGTGTCAGTGGAGTACCTGGGAGTGTCAGAGATGTACCTGGGAGTGTCAGAGGTGTACCTGGGATTGTCGGAGGTACCTGGAGTGTCAGAGGTATACTTGGGAGTGTCAGTGTACCTGGAGTGTCATTGGTGTACCTGGGAGTGTCAGGAGGTACCTGGGAGGTGGAGGTGGGAGTATCGGAGGTGTACCTGGGCATATCGGAGGTGTACCTGTGAGTGTCAGAGGTGTACCTGCAGTGTCATAGGTGTACCTGGGAGTGTCAGAGATGTACCTGGGAGTGTCGGAGGTATACCTGAAGTGCAAAGGTACCTGGGGTGTCGAAGATGTACCTGGGAGAAAAGGTACCTGGGAGTGTCGGATGTACCTGGGAGCCGGAGGTGTACCTGGGAGTGTCAGCGGGTACCTGGGAGTGTCGGAGGTGTACCTGGGAGGTAAGATGTACCTGGGAGTGTCGGAGGTGTACCTGGGAGTGTCGGAGGTACCGGGAGTGTCAGCGGTGTACCTGGGAGTGTCACGGTGTACCTGGGAGTGTCTGAGGTGTACCTGGGAGTCAGAGGTGTGGCTGGGAGTGTCAGAGGTGCACTTGGGAGTGACAGGTGCACCTTGGAGTGTCAAGGTGTACCTGGAGTGTCTGAGGCCTGGCAGTGTCTGAGGTGTACTTGCAGTGTCTGAGGTGTACCTGGCAGTGTCACGGTGTACCTGGGAGTCAAGGTGCACCTGGGAGTGTTAGATGTGTATCAGGAGTCACAGAGAGTACAAGGTGTCAGAGGTGTACCTGGGAGTGTCAGAGGTGTACCTGGGAGTGTCAGAGGTGTACCTGGGAGTATCGGAGTTGTTCCTTGGGTATCAGTGTACCTGGGAGTGTCAGAGGTGAACCTGGGGTATCAGAGGTGTACCTGGGAGTGTCAGAGGTGTACCAGGGGTGTCAGGGGTGTAACTGGGAGTGTCAGAGGTGTAACTGGGAATGTCAGAGGTGAACCAGGAGTGTCAGTGGAGTGCCTGGGAGTCTCAAAGGTGTACCTGGGAGTATCGGAGGTGTACCTGGGAATATCGGAGGTGTATCTGTGAGTGTCAAAGGTGTACCTGAGGTGTCAGAGGTGTACCTGGGAGTATCAGAGATGTACCTGGGAGTGCCGGAGGTGTGCCTGGGAGTGTGAGAACTGTACCTGGGATGGTCGCAGGTGTACCTGGGAATGTCGGAGGTGTACCTTCCAGTGTCAGCGGTGTACGTGGGAGTGTTAGAGGTGTACCAGGTAATGTCAGTGAAATACCTGGGAGTGTCAAAGGTGTACCTGGGAGTGTCAGAGGGTGTACCGAGTGTCATAGGTGTACCTGGGAGTGTCAGAGGTGTACCTGGGGTGTCGGAGGTGTACCTGGGAGTGTGAGAAGTGTACCTGGGAGTGTCTGGGGTGTGGGGTGTCAGGTGTACCTGGGGTGTCAGGGGTATACCAGGGGTGTCAGTGGGTACCTGGGAGTGTCAAGGATTTGCCTGGGGTGTCAGGGTGTGCCTGGGGTGTCAGAGGTGTACCTGGGAGTGTCAGAGGTGTACCTGGGGTGACAGAGGTGTGCCTGGGGTGTCAGAGGTGTACCTGGGAGTGTCGAGGTGTACTTGGCAGTGTCTGAGGTGTACCTGGCAGTGTCAGCGGTGTACCTGGGAGGGTCAGCGGTGCACCTGGGAGTGTTAGATGTGTATCAGGGAGTCACAGAGGTACCTGGGGTGTCAGGGTGTACCTGGGTGTCAGAGGTGTACCTGGGAGTATCGAGGTGTACTGGGGTGTCAGAGAGGTGTACCTGGGAGTGTCAGAGGTGTACCTGGGAGTGTCAGAGATGTACCTGGGAGTGTCAGAGGTGTGTCTGGGGTGTTGGACGTATACCTGGGAGTGTCAGAGGTGTAGGGAATGTCAGTGGAGAACCTGGGAGTGTCAGAGGTGTACATGGTAGAGTCGGAGGTGTACCTGGGAGTGTCAGGGGTGCAGGGAGTGTCAGTGGAGTACCTGGGAGTGTCAGAGGTGTACGTGGGAGTATCGAAGGTGTATCTGGGAGTATCGGAGGTGTACCTGGGAGTGTCAGAGTGTACCTGGGGTATCAGGAGTGTACCTGGGAGTGTCAGAGGTGTACCTGGGAATATCGGAGTGTACCTGGGAATATCGGAGATGTACCAGGGCGTGTCAGAGGTGTGCAGGGTCTCAGAGGTGAACCAAAGAGTGTCAGAGGCGTACCTGGGAGTGTCAGAGGTGTCTGGGAGTATCAGGTTGTTCCTTGGGGTATCGTAAGTGTACGCGGAGTGTCAGAGGTGAACCTGGGGTATCAGAGGTGTACCTGGGAGTGTCAGAGGTGTACCAGGGAGTGTCAGGGGTGTAACTGGGGTGTCAGAGGTGTAACTGGGAATGTCAGAGGTGAACCAGGAGTGTCAGTGGGCCTGGGAGTCTCAAAGGTGTACCTGGGAGTATCAGAATATCGGAGGTGTACCTGTGAGTGTCAGAGGTGTACCTGGCAGTGTCAGAGGTGCCTGGGAGTATCAGAGATGTACCTGGGAGTGCCGGAGGTGTGCCTGGGAGTGTGAGAACTGTACCTGGGAGTGTCGGGTGACCTGGGAATGTCAGGTGTACCTTCCAGTGTCAGCGGTGTACGTGGGAGTGGTAAGTGTACCAGGTAATGTCAGTGGAATACCTGGGAGTGTCAAAGGTGTACCTGGGAGTGTCAGAGGTGTACCTGGGAGTGTCATAGGTGTACCTGGGGTGTCAGAGGTGTACCTGGGGTGTCGGAGGTGTGCCTGGGGTGTGAAGTGCCTGGGGTGTCTGGGGTGTACCTGGGAGTGTCAGGGTGTGCCTGGGGTGTCAGGGGTATACCAGGGAGTGTCAGTGGAGTACCTGGGAGTGTCAAGGATGTACCTGGGGTGTCAGAGGTGTACCTGGGAGTGTCAGAGGTGTACCTGGGAGTGTCAGAGGTGTACCTGGGAGTGACAGAGGTGTACCTGGAGTGTCAAGTGTACCTGGGGTGTCGGAGGTGTACCTGGGAGTGAAGTGTGCCTGGGAGTGTCTGGGGTGTACCTGGGGTGTCAGAGGTGTACCTGGGGTGTCAGGGGTATCCAGGGGTGTCAGTGGAGTACCTGGGGTGTCAGAGATGTACCTGGGAGTGTCAGAGGTGTGCGGAGTGTCGGAGGTGTACCTGGGGTGTCAGAGGTATACTTGGGGTGTCAATGGTGTACCTGGGAGTGTCATTGGTGTACCTGGGAGTGTCAGAGGTGTACCTGGGAGTGTCGGAGGTACTGGGTGTGAAGTGTACCTGGGAGTGTCTGGGGTGTACCTGGGAGTGTCGGAGGTGTACCTGGGAGTGTGAAGTGTACCTGGGAGTGTCTGGGGTGTACCTGGGGTGTCAGGGTGTACCTGGGGTGTCAGGGTATACCAGGGAGTGTCAGTGGAGTACCTGGGGTGTCAGAGGTGTACCAGGTAATTTCAGTGGAATACTGGGGTGTCAAAGGTGTACCTGGGAGTGTCAGAGGTGTACCTGGGAGTGTCAAAGGTGTACCTGGGAGTGGCAGAGGTGTACCTGGGAGTGTCGGAGGTGTACCTGGGAGTGTAGAAGTGTACCTGGGAGTGTCTGGGGTGTACCTGGGAGTGTCAGAGTGTACCTGCAGTGTCAGGGTATACCAGGGAGTGTCAGTGGAGTACCTGGGAGTGTCAGAGATGTACCTGGAGTGTCAGAGTGCACTTGGGAGTGTCAGAGGTGTGCCTGGGAGTAACGAAGGTGTACCTGGGAGTATCGGCGGTGTACCTGGGAGTGTCAGAGGTGTGCCTGGGAGTGTCAGAGGTGCACTTGGGAGTGTCAGAGGTGTACCTGGGAGTAACGAAGGTGTACCTGGGAGTATCGGCGGTGTACCTGGGAGTGTCAAAGGTGTACCTGGGAGTATCAGAGGTGTACCTGGGAGTGTCAGAGGTGTACCTGGGAATATCGGAGGTGTACCTCGGAATATCGGAGAGGTGTACAGGGCTTGTCAGAGATGTACCTGGGAGTCTCAGAGGTGAACCAAAGAGTGTCAGAGGAGTACCGGGAGTGTCAGAGGTGTACCTGGGAGTGTCAGAGATGTACCTGGGAGTGTCAGAGGTGGCGCACGAGTGTCGGAGGTGTACCAGGAGTTTAAAAGTGTACCGGAGTGTCGGAGGTGTACCTTGAGTGTCAGAGGTACACTTGGGAGTGTCAAAGGTGTACCTGGGAGTGTCAGCGGTGTACCTGGGAGAGTCAGAGGTGCATGGGGTGTCAGAGGTGCACCTTGGGTGACTGAGGTGTAACTGGGAGTGTCTGAGGTGTACCTGGCAGTGTCTGAGGTGTACCTGGCAGTGTCTGAGGTGTACCTGGCAGTGTCAGCGGTGTGCCTGGGAGTGTCAGCGGTGTGCCTGGGAGTGTTAGGCGTGTATCAGGGAGTGACAGGAGTACCTAGGAGTGTCAGGGTGTACCTGGGAGTGTGAGAAGTGTACCTGGGAGTGTCTGGGGTGTACCTGGGAGTGTCAGAGGTGTACCTGAGAGTGTCAGGGGTGTACCAGGGAATGCCAGTGGGTACCTGGGGTGTGAGAGTGTGCCTGGGAGTGCCAGAGGTGTACCTGGGAGAGTCAGAGGTGTTCAGGGTGTGTGAGGTGTACCTGGGAGTGTCAGAGATGTGCCAGGGGTGTCAGAGGAATACCTAGGAGTGTCAGAGGTGTACCTGGGAGTGTCAGAGATGTACCTGGGAGTGTCAGAGGTGTACCTGGGGTGTCAGGGTGTACTTGGGAGAGTCAGGAGGTGTACCTGGGAGTGTCAGCGGTGTACCTGGGTGTGTCTGAGGTGTACGAGTGTAGGTGTGCGAGTGTCAGAGGTGCACTTGGGAGTGTCAGAGGTGTACCTGGGAGTAACGAAGGTGTACCTGGGAGTATCGGCGGTGTACGGGATTGTCAAGGTGTACCTGGGAGTATCAAGGTGTACCTGGGGTGTCAGAGGTGTACCTGGGAATATCAGAGTGTACCTCGGAATATCGGAGGTGTACCAGGGCTTGTCAGAGATGTACCTGGGAGTCTCAGAGGTGAACCAAAGAGTGTCAGAGGAGTGCCGGGAGTGTCAGAGGTGTACCTGGGAGTTCAGGAGTGTACCTGGGGTGTCAGAGGTGTACAGGAGTGTACCTGGGAGTGTCAGAGGTGTACCTGGGAGTGTTGGAGGTGTGCAGAGGTGTGAAGTGTACCTGGGAGTGTCTGGGGTGTACCTCAGTGTCAGAGGTGTACCTGGGAGTGTCAGGGGTATACCAGAGTGTCAGTGGAGTACCTGGGAGTGTCAGAGATGTACCTGGGAGTGTCAGAGGTGTACCTGGGGTCGGAGGTGTACCTGGGGTGTCAGAGGTATACTTGGGAGTGTCAAATGTACCTGGGGTGTCAGCGGTGCCTGGGGTGTCTGAGGTGTACCTGGGGTGTCAGAGGTGTGGCTGGGGTAGAGGTGCACTTGGGAGTGACATAGGTGCACCTTGGAGTGTCGAAGGTGTACCTGTGAGTGTCTAGTGGCAGTGTCTGGTGTACTTGGCAGTGTCTGAGGTGTACCTGGCAGTGTCAGCGGTGTGCCTGGGAGGGTCAGCGGTGCACCTGGGAGTGTTAGAGGTGTATCAGGAGTCACAGAGGGTACTAGGGTGTCAGAGGTGTACCTGGGAGTGTCAGAGGTGTACCTGGGAGTATGAGAGGTGTACCTGGGGTGTCCAGAGGTGTACCTGGGAGTGTCAGAGGTGTACCTGGGGTGTGAGATGTACCTGGGAGTGTCAGAGGTGTATCTGGGAGTGAGAAGTGTACCTGGGAGTGTCAGAGGTGTACCGGAGTGTGAAGTGTACCTGGGAGTGTCAGAGGTGTACCTGGGAGTGTAAGAAGTGTACCTGGGAGTGTAAGAGTGTGCCTGGGGTGTCAGAGGTGTACCTGGGAGTATCAGAGATGTACTGGGGTGTCAGAGATGTACCTGGGGTGTGAGGAAATGTACCTGGGGTGTCAGAGGTGTGCCTGGGAGTGTAAGAAGTGTACCTGGGGGTGTCAGGGGTGTACCAGGGGTGTCAGTGGAGAGCCTGGGGTGTCAGAGGTGTACCTGGGGTGTCGGAGGTGTACCCGGGAGTGTCAAGGGGTGTACCAGGAGTGTCAGTGGAGTACCTGGGAGTGTCAGAGATGTACCTGGGAGTGTCAGAGGTGTACCTGGGGTGTTAGAGGTGTACCTGGGAATGTCAGAGGTGTACCTGGAAGTGCAAAGTGAACCTGGGAGTGTCGAAGGTGTACCTGGGAGTGTAAGAAGTGTACCTGGGGTGTGGAGGTGTACCTGGGAGTGTCAGCGGTGTACCTGGGGTGTCAGCGGTGTACCTGGGGTGTCTGGGGTGTACCTGGGAGTGTTAGAGGTGTGGCTGGGAGTGTCAGAGGTGCACTTGGGAGTGACATAGGTGCACCTTGGGTGTCGAAGGTGTACCTGTGGAGTGTCTGAGGTGTACCTGGCAGTGTCTGAGGTGTACTTGGCAGTGTCTGAGGTGTACCTGGCAGTGTCAGCGGTGTACCTGGGGTCAGCGGTGCACCTGGGGTGTTAAGGGTGTATCAGGGAGTCACAGAGGGAGTACCTAGGAGTGTCAGAGGTGTACCTGTGAGTGTCACAGGTGTACCTGGGAGTGTCAGAGGTGTACCTGGGAGTGTCAGAGATGTACCTGGGAGTGTCAGGGGGTATCTGGGTGTTGGACGTGTACCTGGGAGTGTCAGATGTGTACCAGGGAATGTCAGTGGAGAACCTGGGAGTGTCAGAGGTGTACCTGGTAGTGTCGGAGGTGTACCTGGGAGTGTCAGGGGTGTACCAGGGGTGTAGTGGAGTACCTGGGAGTGTCAGAGGTGTACCTGGGAGTATCGAAAGTGTCTGGGAGTATCGGGTGTACCAGGGCGTGACAGAGGTGTACCTGGGAGTCTCAGAGGTGAACCAAAGAGTGTCAGAGGCGTACCTGGGTGTCAGAGGTGTACCTGGGAGTATCAGGAGTTGTTCCTTGGAGCATCGGAAGTGTACCTGGGGTGTCAGAGGTGAACCTGGGAGTATCAGAGGTGGCACCTGGGTGTCAGAGGTGTACCAGGAGTGTCAGAGGTGTAACTGGGAGTGTCAGAGGTGTAACTAGGAATGTGAGGTTAACCAGGGTGTCAGTGGGTACCTGGGGTCTCAAGGTGTACCTGGGAGTATCGGGAGGTGTACCTGGGAATATCGGAGGTGTACCTGTGAGTGTCAGGGTGCCTGGCAGTGTCAGAGGGGTACCTGGGAGTATCAGAGATGTACCTGGGAGTGTCGGAGGTGTGCCTGGGAGGTGGAGAACTGTTCCTGGGGTGTCGCATGTGTACCTGGGAATGTCGGAGGTGTACCTTCAGTGTCGCTGGTGTACCTGGGAGTGTGAGAGGTGTACAGCAGGTGTCACAGTGCCTGGGAGTGTCAGAGGTGTACCTGGGAGTGTCGGAGGTGGGAGTGTGAAGTGTGCCTGGGGTGTCAGAGGTGTACCTGGGGTGTAGAAGTGTACCTGGGGTGTCAGGGGTGTACCAGGGTGTCAGTGGAGGCCTGGGGTGTCAGAGGTGTACCTGGGAGTGTCAGAGGTGTACCTGGGAGTGTCGGGGGTGTACCAGGGGTGTCATGGGTACCTGGGAGTGTCAGAGGTGTACCTGGGAGTATCAGAAGGTGCCTGGGAGCATCGGCAGTGGTACCTGGGAGTGTCAAGGTGTACCTGGGAGTATCAGAGGTGTACCTGGGAGTATCGGAGGTGTACCTGGGCATATCGGAGGTGTACCTGTGAGTGTCGGAGGTGTACCTGGCAGTGTCACAGGTGTACCTGGGAGGTCAGAGATGTACCTGGGAGTGTCGGAGGTGTGCCTGGGAGTGTGAGAACTGTACCTGGGAGTGTCAGAGGTGTACCTGGGAGTGTCGGAGGTGACCTGCCCGTGTCAGCGGTGTACCTGGGAGTGTCGAGGTGCACCAGGTAATGTCAGTGAACACCTGGGAGTGTCAAAGGTGTACCTGGGAGTGGCAGAGGTGTACCTGGGAGTGTCAGAGGTGCCTGGGAGTGTCAGAGGTGTACCTGGGAGTGTCTGAGGCACATGGAGGTCTGAGGTGTACCTGCAAAAGCCCGAGGTGTGCCTGGGAGTGTCAGAGGTGCACTTGGGAGGCCAGAGGTGCACCTGGAGTGCCTGGAGGTGTGGCCTGAGTGCCTGAGGTGTACCTGGCAGTGTCTGAGGTGTACCTGGCAGTGTCGAGGTGTACCTGGCACTGCTGGGCGGTGGGAGCAGTCACCGGTGCACCTGGGAGAGAGGTGTATCAGGAGTGACAGAGGAGTACCTAGGAGTGTCAGAGGTGTACCTGGGAGTGTCAGAGGTACCTGGGAGCATAGGGGGTGTAACTGGGAGTGTCAGAGGTGTACCTGGGAGCTGCAGAGGTGTACCTGGGAGCATCAGAGATGTACCTGGAGTGTCAGAGAGGTGTATCTGGAGCAGGACGCAACTGGGAGTGTCAGAGGTGTACCAGGGAGTGTGAGAAGTGTACCTGGGAATGAGTAAGATTAGGGAGTGTAAGAAGGGTACCTGGGAGGTGAGAAGTGTACCTGGGAGCAAGGTGTACCTGGGAGTATCAGAGATGTACCTGGGAGTGCAGAGATGTACCTGGGAGTGTGAGAACTGGGAGGCCAGAGGTACCTGGGAGTAAGAAGGGCACCTGGGAGTGTCAGGGGTGCACCAGGGAGCACTGGAGAGCCTGGGAGTGTCAGAGGTACTTGGGAGGTCGGAGGTGTACCTGGGAGGTTGGGGTGTACCAGGAGTGCCAGTGAGTACCTGGGAGTGTCAATGGTACCTGGAGTGTCAGAGGTGTACCTGGGAGGTCAGGGGTCATACCAGGGAGTGTCATGGAGTACCTGGGAGTGTCAAGGATGTACCTGGAGTGTTGGGAGGTGGGAGTGTCGAGGTACCTGGGAGGTCAGAGGTGTACCTGGGAGGACATAGGTGTACCTGGGAGTGTCAGAGGTACCTGGGAGGTCGGAGGTACCTGGGAGGTGGGAGAAGTGGCCTGGGAGTGTCTAGGGTATACCAGGGAGGTCAGTGGAGCACCTGGGAGTGTCAGAGATGTACCTGGGAGCACGAGGGGTACCTGGGAGTGTCGGAGGTGTACCTGGGAGTGTCAGAGGCATACTTGGAGTGTCAGTGTACTTGGAGGTTGAAGGTGTACCTGGGAGTGTCAGAGGTGTACCTGGGAGTGTCGGAGGTGTACCTGGGAGGTGAGAAGTGTACCTGGGAGTGTTCGGAGTACCTGGGAGTGTCGGGAGGTGTACCTGGGAGTGAGAAGTGTACCTGGGAGTGTCTGGGGTGTACCCCGGAGGTCAGAGGTGTACCTGGGAGGCTGAGGCCTGGGAGTATCAGAGATGTACCTGGGAGTGTCAGAGGTATCTGGGAGCAAGGGACGCAACTGGGAGTGTCAGAGGTGTCTGCCAGGGAGGGAGAAGTGTACCTGGGAGGTCAGAGGTGTACCTGGGAGTAAGAAGGTACCTGGAGGTGAGAAGTGTACCTGGGAGGTTCGGATGTGTACCTGGGAATCAGAGATGTACCTGGGAGGTCAGAGATGTACCTGGGAGTGTGAGAAGTGTACTGGGAGTGTCAGAGGTGTACCTGGGAGTTCAAGAAGGTACCTGGGAGCAAGGGTGCACCAGGATGCCAGTGAGTTCCTGGGAGTGTCAATGGTGTACCTTGGAGAGTCAGAGGTATCTGGGTGCACGGACATACATGGGAGGTCAGAGGTGTACCTGGGAGTGTCAGAGGTGCACCTGAGTGTCAGAGGTGACCTGGGAGTGTCAGGAGGTACCTGGGAGAGTCGGAGGTATACCTGGGAGGTGGAGAAGTGTACCTGGGAGGTCAGAGGTGTACCTGGGAGTGTAAGAAGTGTACCTGGGAGTGTCAGGGGGTACCAAGGAGTGTCAAGTGGAGAGCCTGGGAGGTCAGAGGTACCTGGGAGTGCCAGAGGTGTACCTGGGAGTGTCAGGGTGTACCAGGAGTGTCACTGAGTACCTGGGACAGAGGTGTACCTGGGAGTATCGAAGGCCTGGGAGCATCGGCGGTGTACCTGGGAGTGCAGCGGTGTACCTGGGAGTATCAGAGGTGTACCTGGGAGATCGGAGGTACCTGCACACTGGAGGTGTACCTGTGAGTGTCAGAGGTGTACCTGGCAGTGTCACAGGTGTACCTGGGAGGTCAGAGATGTACCTGGGAGTGTCGGAGGTGTGCCTGGGAGGAGAACTGTACCTGGGAGTCGCAGGTGTACCTGGGAGTGTCGAGGTGCACTGCCTGTCAGCGGTGTACCTGGGAGTGTCAGAGAGGTGTACCAGGTAATGTCAGTGGAATACCTGGGAGGCTGTAAGGAGCCTGGAGAGTGGCAGTGCCTGGGAGTGCTCGGAGGCCTGGGAGGCCAGAGGTGTACCTGGGAGTGTCTGAGGTGTACATGGAGTGTCTGAGGTGTACCTGGCAGTGTCTGGAGGTGTGCCTGGGAGTGTCAGAGGCACTTGAGCACAGAGGTGCACCTTGGAGTGTCTGAGGTGTACTGGGAGTGTCTGAGGTGTACCTGGCAGTGTTCTGAGTGACCTGGCAGTGTCTGAGGTGTACCTGGCACCATGGTACTGGGAGTGTCACCGGTGCACCTGGGAGTGTTAGGAGGTGTATCAGGGAGTGACAGAGAGCACCTAGGAGTGTCAGAGGTGTACCTGGGAGGTCAGAGGGTGTACCTGGGAGTATAGGGGTGTAACTGGGAGTGTCAGATACCTGGGAGTGCTCAGAGGTGTACCTGGGAGCATCAGAGAGATGTACCTGGGAGTGTCAGAGGTGTATCTGGGAGCAAGGACGCAACTGGGAGGTCAGAAAGCACAGGAGTGTGAGAAGCACCAAATGTCAGAGGTAAAGTGGGAGCAAGAAGGTACCTGGGAGTGTGGAGAAGTGTACCTGGGAGGTCAGAGGTGTACCTGGGAGCATCAGAGATGTACTGGGAGCAGCAGAGATGTACCTGGGAGGTGAGAAGTGTACCTGGGAGGTCAGAGGTGTACCTGGGAGTGTAAGAAGGTACCTGGGAGGTCAGGGGTGTGCCCAGGAGTGTCAGTGGAGAGCCTGGGAGGGTCAGAGGTGTACTTGGGAGTGTCGGAGGTGTACCTGGGAGGTCAGGTACCAGGGAGTGCCAGTGAGTACCTGGGAGTGTCAATGGTGTACCTTGGAGTGTCAGAGGTGTATCTGGGTGTGTCGGACGTACATGGGAGGTCAGAGGTGTACCAGGGAATGTCAGAGGAGCACTTGGGAGGTCAGAGGTACCTGGGAGTGTCAGAGGTGTACCTTGGAGTGTCAGAGGTGTACCTGGGAGGTCAGAGGTGTACCTGGGAGCATGGAGGTATACCTGGGAGAGAAGTGGGAGTGTGGGAGGTGTACCTGGGAGTAAGGTACCTGGGAGGCCAGGTGTACCAAGGAGTGTCAGTGGAGAGCCTGAGAGTCAGAGGTGTACCTGGGAGGCAGAGGTGTACCTGGGAGCAGGGGTGTACCAGGGAGGTTGCCAGGTACCTGGGAGTGTCATAGGTGTACCTGGGAGCACGAAAGTGTACCTGGGAGCATCGGCGGTGTACCTGGGAGTGTCAAAGGCCTGGGAGTATCAGAGGTGTACCTGGGAGCACAGAGGTACCTGGGAATCGGAGGTACCTGGGAATATCGGAGGTGTACCAGGGCTTGTCAGAGATGTACCCAGTCCCAGAGGTGAACCAAAGAGTCAGAGAGTACCTGGGAGCAACAAGGTGTACTGGGAGTATCGGAGGTTACCTGGGAGACGGAAGTGTACCTGGGAGTGTCAGATGTACCTGGGAGCATCAGAGGTGTACCTGGGAGGTGAGAAGTGTACCTGGGAGTGTCTGGGGGTGTACCTGGGAGGTCAGAGGGATACCTGGCAGGATTAGGAGTGTCAGTGGAGTACCTGGAGTGTCAGAGATGTACCTGAGTGTCAGGAGGTACCTGGGAGCAGAGGTGACCTGGGAGGTCACAGGTGCACCTGGGAGCATCGGAGGTACCTGAAGTGCAAAAAGTGTACCTGGGAGTGTCGAAGATGTACCTGGGAGGTAAGAAGTGTACCTGGGAGTCTGGATGTGTACTGGGAGGTCGGAGGTACCTGGAATGTCAGAGGCATACTTGGGAGTCAGAGGTGTACCTGGGAGGTCGGAGGTGTACCTGGCAGTGCCGGAGGTGTACCTGGTGTCAGCGTGTACCTGGGAGGGACAAGTGCACCTGGGAGCAGATGTGTATCAGGAGTCACAGAGGAGTACCTAGGAGGCCAGAGGTACCTGGGAGTGACAGAGGTGGCCTGGGAGATCGGAGGTGTACCTGGGAGGTCAGAGGTACTTGGGAGTGTCTGAAGTGTACTCGGAGGCCGAGAGATGTACCTGGGAGTGCCAGAGGTGTATCTGGGAGGCGGACGTGCACTGGGAGGTAGAGGTGTACCAGGAATGTCAGTGGAAACCTGGGAGTGTCAGAGGTGTACATGGTAGAGTCGGAGGTGTACCTCGGAGGTCAGGGGTGTACCCAGGGAGTGTCAGTGAGCACCTGGGAGGTCAGAGGTGTACGTGGGAGTATCGAAGGTGTATCTGGGAGTATCGAGTGTACCTGGGAGTGCCAGAGGTGTACCTGGGAGTATCAGAGGTACCTGGAAAGCCAGAGGTGTACCTGAATGTGGAGGTACCAGTGTCAGCGGTGGGAGCAGCAGAGGTGTACCAGGTAATGTCAGTGAATACCTGGGAGTGTCAAGGTGTACCTGGGAGTGTCAGAGGTACTCAGTGTCATAGGTGT
Source organism: Homarus americanus (assembly GCF_018991925.1). Classification (NCBI taxonomy): domain Eukaryota; kingdom Metazoa; phylum Arthropoda; class Malacostraca; order Decapoda; family Nephropidae; genus Homarus; species Homarus americanus. Next base: position 18,857 of record NW_024740616.1, on the reverse strand, counting down.
ACCTGGGAGGTCAGAGGTACCTGGGAGTGTCGGAGGTACCTGGGAGGTGAGAAGTGTACCTGGGAGTGTTTGGGTGAACCTGGGAGTGTCAGAGGTACCTGGGAGGTCAGGGGCATACCCCAGGGAGTGTCAGTGGAGTACCTGGGAGGCCAAGGATGTACCTGGGAGTGTCAGGAGGTGTACCTGGGAGAGGTCAGAGGTGCACCTGGGAGGTCAGAGGTGTACCTGGGAGTGCAGAGGTGCCTGGGAGGTCAGAGGTGCACCTGGGAGGTCGGAGGTGTACTTGGCAGTGTCTGAATGTACCTGGCAGTGTCAGCGGTGTACCTGGGAGGGCCAGGTGCACCTGGGAGCAAAGATGTATCAGGTAGTCACAGAGGAGTACCTAGTAGTGTCAGAGGTACCTGGAGGCCAGAGGTGTACCTGGAGACGGAGGTGTACCTGGAGTGTCAGAGGTGTACCTGGGAGTGTCAGAGGTGTACCTGGGAGCAGTCAGAGATGTACCTGGGAGGCCAGAGGTGTATCTGGGAGCAAGGACGTGTACCTGGAGTGTCAGAGGTACCAGGAATGTCAGTGGAGAACCTGGGAGCTCAGAGGTGCACGTGGGAGTATCGAAGGTGTCTGGGAGCATCGGAGGTGTACCTGGAGAGCTGTAGAGGTACCTGGGAGTATCAGAGGTGTACCTGGGAGTGTCAGAGGTGTACCTGGGAATATCGGAGGTACCTGGGAATATCGGAGATGTACCAGGCGTGTCAGAGGTGTACCTGGGAGTCTCAGAGGTGAACCAAAGAGTGTCAGAGGCGTACCTGGGAGTGTCAGAGGTGTACCTGGGAGCACGGGAGTTGTTCCTTGAGTACGGAAGTGTACCTGGGAGTGTCAGAGGTGAACCCGGGAGTATCAGAGGTGTACCTGGGAGTGCCAGAGGTACCAGGAGTGTCAGGTGTAACTGGGAGTGTCAGAGGTGTAACTGGGAATGTCAGAGGTGAACCAGGAGTGTCAGTGAGTACCTGGGAGCCTAAAGGTGTACCTGGGAGTATCGGAGGTGTACCTGAATATCGGAGGTGTACCTGTAAGTGTCAGAGGTGTACCTGGCAGTGTCAGAGGTGTACCTGGGAGTATCAGAGATGTACCTGGTAGTGTCGGAGGTGTGCCTGGAGTGTGAGAACTGTACCTGGAGTGTCGCAGGTGTACTGGGAATGTCGGAGGTGTACCTTCCAGTGTCAGCGGTGTAATGGGAGTGTCAGAGGTGCACCAGGTAATGCAGTGAACAGCGAGTGTCAAAGGTGTACCTGGGAGTGTCAGAGGTGTACCTGGGAGTGTCAGAGAGGTGTACCTGGGAGTGTCAGAGGTGTACCTGGGAGTGCTGGAGGTGTACCTGGAGTGTGAGAAGTGGTACCTGGGAGTGTCTGGGTGTACCTGGGAGTTTCAGAGGTACCTGGGAGCCAGGGGTATACCAGGGAGTGTCAGTGGAGTACCTGGGAGTGTCAAGGATGTACCTGGGAGGTTCAGAGGTGTACCTGGGAGTGTCAGAGGTACCTGGGAGTGTCAGAGGTACCTGGGAGTGACAGAGGTACCTGAGTGTCAGAGGTGCCTGGGAGTGTCGGAGGTGTACCTGGGAGGTGAGAAGGGTACCTGGGAGTGTCTGGGGTGTACCTGGGAGGTCAGAGGTGTACCTGGGAGGTTGGGGGCACAGATGTCAGTGGAGTACCTGAGTGTCAGAGATGTACCTGGGAGGTTGAGAGGTACCTGGGAGTGTCGGAGGTGTACCTGGGAATGTCAGAGGCATACTTGGGAGTGTCAATGGTGTACCTGGGAGTCATGGTGCATGGGAGTGTCAGAGGTGTAGCTGGGATGTCGGAGGTGTACCTGGAGCAGAGAAGTACCTGGGAGGTCTGGGGTACCTGGGAGTGTCGGAGGTGTACCTGGGAGGTGTGAGAAGTGTACCTGGGAGTGTCTGGGGTGTACCTGAGCATGTCAGAGGTATACCTGGGAGTGTCAGAGGCATACCAGGAGTGTCAGTGGTGAGACCTGAGGTTCAGAGGTGTACCAGTAATGCTGGGGTGAATACCTGGGAGCGTCAAAGGTGGTACCTGGGAGTGTCAGAGGTACCTGGGAGTCAGAGGTGTACCTGGGAGTGTCAGAGGTGTACCTGGGAGTGTCGGAGGTGTACCTGGGAGTGTGAGAAGTGGCCCTGGGAGTGTCTGGGTGTACCTGGGAGTGTCAGAGGCCCGGAGGCCAGGTATACCAGGAGTGTCAGTGGAGTACCTGGGAGTGTCAGAGATGTACCTGGGAGGTCAGAGGTGTACCTGGAGAGTTGGGAGGTGTACCTGGGAGGCCGAGATGTACCTGGAGCACAGAGGCGTACCTGGGAGGTCGGAGGTGTACCAGGAGTTTAAAAGTGTACCTGGGAGAGTCGGAGGTGTACCCAGAGTCAGAGGCACACTTGGGAGTGTCAAAGGTGTACCTGGGAAAGCCAAGTGGTACCTGGGACTGTCTGAGGTGTACCTGGGAGTGTCAGAGATGTGCCTGGGAGAGTCAGAGGTGCACTTGGGGTGTCAGAGGTGCACCTTGGAGTGACTGAGGTGTACCTGGGAGTGTCTGAGGTACCTGGCAGTGTCTGAGGTGCACCTGGCAGTCTGAGGTGTACCTGGCAGTGTCAGCGGTACCTGGGAGTGTCAACGGTGTACCTGGGAGTGTTAGGGCGTGTATCAGGGAGTGACAGAGGAGCACCTAGAGTGTCAGAGGTGCCTGGGAGGAGAAGTGTACCTGGGAGTGTCTGGGTGTACCTGGGAGGTCAGAGGTACCTGAGAGTGTCAGGGGTGTACCAGGAATGCCAGTGGAGTACCTGGGAGTGTGAGAAGTACCTGGGAGTGTCAGAGGGGTACCGAGTGTCAGAGGTGTTCCAGGAGTGTGTATAAACTGGAGTGTTCAGAGATGTACCAGGGAGTGCAGAATACCTAGGAGGTCAGAGGTGTACCTGGGAGTGTCAGAGATGTACCTGGGAGTGTCAGAGGTGTACCTGGGAGTGTCGGAGGTTTACCTGGAGGTCAGAGGCACACCTGGGAGTGCCAAAGGTGCACCTGGGAGGCCAGCGGTGTACCTGGGAGTGTCTGAGGTGTACCTGGGAGTGTCAGAGATGGCCTGGAGAGTCAGGAGGCACTTGGGGGTGTCAGAGGTGCACCTTGGAGTGACTGAGGTGTACCTGGGAGTGTCTGAGGTGTACCTGGCAGTGTCTGAGGTGCACCTGGCAGTGTCTGGAGGTGCACTGGCAGTGTCATGGTGTACCTGGGTGTGTCAGCGGTGTACCTGGGAGGTTAGGCGTATCAGGGAGTGACAGAGGAGTACCTAGGAGGCAAGAGGTACCTGGGAGTGAGATGTACCTGGGAGTGTTCAACCTGGGAGTGTCAGAGGTGTACCTGAGTGCTGGGACACCAGGTGGAGTACCTGGGAGGTGAGAAGTGTTCCTGGGACTGTCAGAGGTGTACCTGGGAGGTCAGAGGTGTACCTAGGAGGCCTGGAGGTTACCTGAAGTGTCGGAGGTTGTACCTGGAGTGTCGAAGGCACTGGGAGTGTGAGAAGTGTACCTGGGAGTGTCTGGGGTGTACCTGGAGGGTCAGAGGTGTTCCAGGGAGGTGTGAGGTGTACCTGGGAGTGTCAGAGATGTACAGGGAGTGTCAGGAGAATACCTAGGGAGGTCAGAGGTACCTGGGAGGGCTGGAGGTGTACCTAGAGCACGAGGTTTACCTGGGAGGCCGGAGTTGTACCTGGGAGTGCTCAGCGGTTTACCTGGGAGTGCAGAAGGTACCTGGGAGTGCTAGACGTGTATCAGAGAGTGACAGAGGAGTACCTAGGAGTGTCAGAGGTACCTGGGAGTGTGAGAAGTGACCTGGGAGTGTTGGGAGGTGTACCTGGGAGGTCAGAGAGGTTCCCAGGAGGTGAGGTGTACCTGGGAGGTCTGAGGTGTTCCAGGGAGTGTGTGAGGTTGTACCTGGGAGTGTCAGAGATGTACCAGGAGGTCAGAGGGAATACTCTAGAAGTGTCAGAGGTGTACCTGGGAGGTCAGAGGTGTACCCAGGAGCATCGGAGGTTTACCTGGGAGGTCTGAGTTGTACCTGGGAGTGTCGAAGGTGTACCTGGGAGGAGAAGTGGCCTGGAGTGTCGGAGGTGTACCTGGGAGGTGGGAGGCACCTGAGTGTCAGAGGTGTACTTGGGAGAGTCAGAGGTGTACCTGGGAGTGTTGCAGGGTGCACCTGGTGTGTCTGAGGTACCAGGAGTGTCAGAGGTGTGCCTGGGAGTGTCAGAGGCACTTGGGAGTGTCAGAGGTGTACCTGGTAGTAACGAAGGTGTACCTGGGAGTATCGGTGGTACCAGGGAGTGTCAAAGGTGTACCTGGGAGTATCAGAGGTACCTGGGAGGTTGGGAGGTGTACCTGGGAATATCGGAGGTGTACTGGGAATGGGAGGTGTACCAGGGCTTCAGGGAGATGTACCTGGGAGTCTCAGAGGTGAACCAAAGAGTGTCAGAGGAGTACCTGGGAGTGTCAGGAGGTGTACCTGGGAGTATCGGAGGTGTACCTGGGAGCATCGAAGTGTACCTGGGAGTGTCAGATGTGTACCTGGGAGTATCAGAGAGGTGTACCTGGGAGGGAGAAGTGTACCTGGGAGTGTCTGGGGTGTACCTGGGAGTGTCAGAGGCATACCTGGGAGTGTCAGGGGTGTACCAGGGAGTGTCAGTGGAGCACCTGGGAGGTCAGAGATGTACCTGGGAGTGTCAGAGGTACCTGGGAGGTCAGAGGTGTACCTGGGAGGTCAGAGGTGTACCTGGGAGTACGAGGTACCTGAAGTGCAAAAGTGTACCTGGGAGTGTCGAAGGTGTACCTGGGAGTGTAAGAAGTGCCTGGGAGTGTCGGAGGTGTACCTGGGAGTGTCGGAGGTGTACCTGGGAATGTCAGAGGTATACTTGGAGGTCAGAGGTGTACCTGGGAGGTAAGAAGGCACCTGGGAGTTTCTGGAGGTGTACCTGGGAGTGTCGGAGGTGTACCTGGGAGTGTCAGGTGCACCTGGGAGGCCGAAGTGGTGACCTGGGAGGGTCTGAGGTACCTGGGAGTGTCAGAGGTGGCTGGGAGTGTCAGGAGGCACTTGGGAGTGACAGGTGCACCTTGAGTGTCGAAGGTGTACCTGGGAGTGTCTGAGGTGTACTGGCAGTGTCTGAGGTGTATTGGCAGTGTCTGAGGTGTACCTGGCAGTGTCAGCGGTGTATCTGGGAGGGTGCGCGGTGCACCTGGGAGGTTAGAGGTGTATCAGGAGTCACAGAGGAGACCTAGGAGTGTCAGAGGTGTACCTGGGAGTGTCAGAGGTGTACCTGGAGTATCGGAGGTGTGGGAGTGTCAGAGGTGTACCTGGGAGTGTCAGAGGTGTACCTGGGAGGTGGGAGATGTACCTGGGAGTGTCGGAGGTGTATTTGGGAGTGTTGGACGTGTACCTGGGAGTGCTCAGAGGTGTACCAGGGAATGCTGGGTGGAGAACCTGGGAGTGTCGGAGGTGTACCTTAGAGCCGGAGGTACCCAGAGGTCAGGGGTGTACCAGGAGGCCAGGGAGTACCTGGGAGGTCAGAGGTGTACCTGGGAGTATCGAAGGTGTATCTGGGAGTATCGAGGTACCTGGGAGTGTCAGAGGTGTACCTGGGAGTATCAGAGGTACCTGGGAGGTCAGAGGTGTACCTGGGAATATCGGAGGTGTACCTGGGAACACGGAGATACCAGGGCGTGTCAGAGGTGTACCTGGGAGTCTCAGAGGTGAACCAAAGAGTGTCAGAGGCGTACCTGGGAGGTCAGAGGTGTACCTGGGAGCACGGAGTTGTTCCTTGGAGACGGGAAGTGTACCTGGGAGGTTGGGAGAACCTGGGAGTATCAGAGGTACCTGGGAGGCCAGAGGTGTACGGGAGTGCTAGGGGTGTAACTGGGAGTCAGAGGTGTAACTGGGAATGTCAGAGGTGAACCAGGAGTGTTGTGGAGTACCTAGGAGTCTCAAAGGTGTACCTGGGAGACTGGGAGGTACCTGGGAATATCGGAGGTGTACCTGTGAGTGCTGGGAGGTTACCTGGCAGTGTCAGAGGTGTACCTGGGAGATCAGAGATGTACCTGGGAGTGTCGGAGGTGCCTGGGAGGAGAACTGCACCTGGGAGTGTCGCAGGTGTACCTGGGAATGTCGGAGGTGTACCTCCAGTGTCACGGTGCACGTGGGAGGTCAGAGGGTGTACCAGGTAATGTCGGTGGAATACCTGGGAGGCAGAGGTGTACCTGGGAGCGTCAGAGGTGTACCTGGGAGCATAGGTACCTGGGAGGTCAGAGGTGTACCTGGGAGGTCGGAGGTGTTCCTGGGAAAGTGAGAAGTGTACCTGGGAGTGTCTGGGTGTACCTGGAGTGCTCAGAGGTGTACCTGGGAGTGTCAGGCATACCAGGGAGAGGTCGTGGAGTACCTGGGAGTGTCAAGGATGTACCTGGGAGGTCAGAGGTACCTGGAGTGCAGAGGTGTACCTGGGAGTAAGAGGTGTACCTGGGAGTGACAGAGGTGTACCTGGGAGTGTCTGGGTGTACCTGGGAGGTCAGAGGTGTACCTGAGAGTGTCAGGAGTACCAGGGAATGCCAGTGGAGTACCTGGGAGTGTGAGAAGTGCACCTGGGAGGTCAGAGGTGTACCTGGGAGTGTCAGAGGTGTTCCAGGAGGTGTGTGAGGTGTACCTGGGAGTGTCAGAGATGTACCAGGAGTGTCAGGAGAATACCTAGGAGTGTCAGAGGTGTACCTGGGAGTGTCAGAGGTGTACCTAGGAGCACGAAGGTTTACCTGGGAGTGTCGGAGTTGTACCTGGGAGTGTCATGGTTTACCTGGGAGTGTCAGCGGTGTACCTGGGAGTAGCAGATGTATCAGGGAGGACAGAGGAGCATCCAGGAGTGTCAGAGGTGTACCTGGGAGTGTGAAGTGTACCTGAGTGCTTGGGAGGTGTACCTGGGAGCAGAGGTGTTCCAGGAGGTGTGAGGTGTACCTGGGAGTGTCAGAGGTGTTCCAGGAGTGTGAGGTGTACCTGGGAGTGTCAGAGATGTACCAGGGAGTGTCAGAGGAATACCTAGAAGTGTTCAGAGGTGTACCTGGGAGGTCAGAGGTGTACCCAGGAGCATCGGAGGTTTACCGTGAGTGTCGGAGTTGTACCTGGGAGTGTCGAAGGTGTACCTGGGAGTGTGGAGAAGGTACCTGGGAGTGTCTGAGGTGTACCTGGGAGTGTGGGAGGTGTACCTGGGAGGTCAGAGGTGTACTTGGGAGAGTCAGAGGTGTATCTGGGAGTGTCAGTGGTGTACCTGTCTGAGGTGTACCTGGGAGTGTCAGAGGTGTGCCTGGGAGTGTCAGAGGTGCACTTGGGAGTGTCAGAGGTGTGCCTGGGAGCACGAGGTGTACCTGGGAGTGTCAGGTGTATCTGGGAGTATCAGTGTACCTGGGAGGCCAGAGGTGTACCTGGGAATATCGGAGGTGTACCTGGGAATTCTGTGGTGTACCAGCTTGTCAGAGATGTACCTGGGAGTCTCAGAGGTGAACCAAAGAGTGTCAGAGGAGCACCTGGGAGTGTCAGAGGTGTACCTGGGAGTATCGGAGGTACCTGGGAGACGAAGTGTACTTGGGAGTGTCAGATGTGTACCTGGGAGCATCAGAGGTGTACCTGGGAGGTGAGGAGGTACCTGGGAGTGTCTGGTGGTGTACCTGTGAGTGTCAGAGGTATACCTGGGAGGCCAGGGTGTGCACAAGGGAGTGTCAGTGAGTACCTGGAGTGTCAGAGATGTACCTGGGAGGTCAGAGGTGTACCTGGGAGTGTCAGAGGTGTACCTGGGAGTGTCTGAGGCACTGGGAGGCCGGAAGTGTACCTGGAAGCAAAAGTGTACCTGGGAGTGTCGAAGGTGTACCTGGGAGTGGAGGTACCTGGGAGTCGGAGGTACCTGGGAGTGTCGGAGGTGTACCGGAATGTCAGAGGTATACTTGGGAGTGTCAGAGGTACCTGGGAGTGTAAGAAGGCACCTGGGAGTGTCGGAGGTGCACCTGGGAGTGTCGGAGGTGCACCTGGGAGCAGGTCAGCGGCACTGAGTGCCGAGGCACCTGGGAGTGTCGGAGGTGTACCTGGAAGTGCAAAAGTGTACCTGGGAGTGTCGAAGGTGTACCTGGGAGTGTAAGAAGGTACCTGGGAGTGTCGGAGGTGTACCTGGGAGTGTCAGAGGTGTACCTGGGAGTGTAAGAAGTGTACCTGGGAGTGTCGGAGGTGTACTGGGAGGTTGGACGTACCTGGAGTGTCAGAGGTGTACCAGGGATTGTCAGTGGAGAACCTGGGAGTGTCAGAGGTGTACCTGGTAGAGTCGGAGGTGTACCTGGGAGTGTCAGGGGTGTACCAGGGAGTGTCAGTGGAGTACCTGGGAGTGTCAGAGGTGTACCTGGGAGTATCGAAGGTGTATCTGGGAGTATCAGTGTACCTGGGAGTGTCAGAGGTGTACCTGGGGTATGAGAGGTGTACCTGGGAGTGTCAGAGGGTGTACCTGGGAATATCGGAGGTGTACCTGAATATCGGAGATGTACCAGGGCGTGTCAGAGGTGTACCTGGGAGTCTCAGAGGTGAACAAGAGTGTCAGAGGCGTACCTGGGGTGTCAGAGGTGTACCTGGGAGTATCGGGTTGTTCCTTGGAGTATCCGGAAGTGTACCTGGGAGTGTCAGAGGTGAACCTGGGAGTATCAGAGGTGTACCTGGGAGTGTCAAGTGTACCAGGGAGGAGTGTCAGGGGTGTAACTGGGAGTGTCAGAGGTGTAACTGGGAGTATGAGAGGTGTACCTGGGAGTGTGAAGTGTGCACGAGTGTCTGCGGTGGGTCAGGTATACCTGGGGTGTCAGGGGTGTACCAGGGGTGTCAGTGGAGTACCTGGGAGGTCAGAGATGTACCTGGGAGTGTCAGAGGTGTACCTGGAGTATCAGAGGTGTACCTGGGAGTGTCCTGAGGTGCCTGGGAGTGTCGGAGGTGTACTGGGTTGCAAAAGTGTACCTGGGAGTGTCGAAGGTGTACCTGGGGTGTAAGAAGTGTACCTGGGAAAATCGGAGGTGTACCTGGGAATGTCGGAGGTGTACCTGGGAGTGTCAGAGGTGTACCTGGGAGTGTCGGAGGTGTACCTGGGAGTGTCACAGGAGTACCTGGGATTGTATGAGGTGTACCTGGCAGTGTCAGAGGTGTACCTGGGAGTGTCAGAGATGTACCTGGGAGTGTCAGTGGAGTACCTGGGAGTATGAAAGGTGTACCTGAGAATGTCAGAGGTGTACCTGGGAGTGTCAGAGGTGTACCTGGGAGTGAGGGACGTGCACCTGGGAGTGTCAGAGGTGTACCAGGGAATGTCAGTGGAGTACTTGGGAGTGTCAGAGGTGTACTTGGGTGTGTCAGAGGTGTACCTTGGAGTGTCAGAGGTGTACCTGGGAGTGTCAGAGGTGTACCTGGGAGTGTCAGAGGTGTACCAGTGATTGTCGGAGGTGTACCTGGGAGTGTAAGAAGTGTACCTGGGAGTGTCGGAGGTGTGCCTGGATGTGTGGGAGGTGTACCTGGGAGTGTCAGAGGTGTACCTGGGAGTGTCAGCGGTGTACCTGGGAGTGTCTGAGGTGTGGCTGTGAGTGTCAGCGGTGCACTTGGGAGTGACAGAGGTGCACCTTGGAGTGTCGAAGGTGTACCTGGGAATGTCTGAGGTGTACCTGGCAGTGTCTGAGGTGTACCTGGCAGTGTCTGAGGTGTACCTGGCAGTGTCAGTGGTGTACCTGGGAGGGTCAGCGGTGCACCTGGGAGTGTTGGAGGTGTATCAGGAGCATGGAGAGCGCGTCAGAGGCAATTTGGAGTGTCAGGAAAATCTGGGAGCATCGGAGGTGCACCTGGGAGGCCAGAGGTGCATCTGGGAGGTCAGAGGTGTACCTGGGAGGTCACAGATGTACCTGGGAGTGTCAGAGGTGTATCTGGGAGTGTTGATCGGCACCTGGGAGGTCAGAGGTGTACCAGGAAGTCAGGAGAACTGGGAGTGTCAGAGGTGTACCTGGTAGTGTCGGAGGTGTACCTGGTTGTGGTGTACCAGGGAGTCTCAGTGGAGTACCTGGGTGTGTCAGAGGTGTACCTGGGAGTATCGAAGGTGTATCTGGGAGTATCGGAGGTGTATCTGGGAGTGTCAGAGGTGTACCTGGGAGTATAAGAGGTGTACCTGGGAGTGTCAGAGGTGTACCTGGGAATATCGGAGGTGTACCTGGGAATATCGGAGATGTACAAGGGCATGTCAGAGGTGTACCTGGGAGTCTCAGAGGTGAACCAAAGAGTGTCAGAGGCGTACCTGGGAGTTTCAGAGGTGTACCTGGGAGTATCGGAGTTGTTCCTGGGAGTATCGGAAGTGTACCTGGGAGTGTCGGAGGTGAACCTGGGAGTGTCAGGGGTGTAACTGAGAGTGTCAGAGGTGTAACTGGAAATGTCAGAGGTAAACCAGGAGTGTCAGTGGAGTACCTGGGAGTCTCAAAGATGTACCTGGGAGTATCGGAGGTGTACCTGGAAATATCGGAGGTGTACCTGTGAGTGTCAGAGGTGTACCTGGCAGTGTCAGAGGTGTACCTGGGAGTGTCAGAGATGTACCTGGGAGTGTCGGAGGTGTACCTGGGAGTGTGAGAACTGTACCTGGGAGTGTCGCAGGTGTACCTGGGAGTGTCGGAGGTGTACCTGCCAGTGTCAGCGGTGTACCTGGGAGTGTCAGAGGTGTACCAGGTAATGTCAGTGGAATACCTGGGAGTGTCAAAGGTGTACCTGGGAGTGTGAAAGGTGTACCTAGAAGTGTCTGAGGTGTACCAGGGAGTGAAAGAGGTGTAACTGGGAGTGTCAGAGGTGTGACTGGGGTGTGAGGGTGTGCCTGGGGTGTCTGGGGTGTACCTGGGAGTGTCAGAGGTGTGCCTGGGGTGTCAGGGGTATCCAGGGAGTGTCAGTGGGGTACCTGGGAGTGTCAGGATGTGCCTGGAGTGTCAGAGGTGTACCTGGGAGTGTCAGAGGTGTACCTGGGAGTGTCAGAGGTGTACCTGGGGAGTGACAGAGGTGTGCCTGGGAGTGTCAGAGAGGTGTACCTGGGGTGTCGGAGGTGTGCCTGGGGGTGTGAGAGAAGTGTACCTGGGGGTCTGGGTGTACCTGGGTGTCAGGGGTGTGCCTGGGGAGTGTCAGGGGTATACCAGGGAGTGTCAGTGGAGTACTTGGGAGTGTCAGAGATGTACCTGGGAGTGTCAGAGGTGTACCTAGGAGTGTCAGGTGTGCCTGGGTGTCAGGGGTATGCTTGGGGTGTCAATGGTGTAACTGGTGTCAGCGGTGTCCTGGGATGTCAGAGGTGTACCTGGGGTGTCGGAGGTGTACCTGGGAGTGTGAGAAGTGTACCTGGGAGTGTCTGGGGTGTACCTGGGAGTGTCAGGTGCCTGGGGGGAGAAGTGTGCCTGGGGTGTGTGGGGTGTACCTGGGAGTGTCAGAGGTGTACCTGGGGGTGTCAGGGGTATGCCAGGGGTGTCAGTGGAGTACCTGGGAGTGAGAGGTGTGCAGGTGTCAGTGGGAATGGGAGTGTCAAGGTGGACCTGGGAGTGTCGAGAGGTGTACCTGGGAGTGTCAAGGTGTACCTGGGGTGTCAGAGGTGTACCTGGGGTGTCGGAGGTGTGCCTGGGAGTGTGAAGTGTACCTGGTGTCAAGGGTGTTCCCAGGGTGTGGCAAGGTGGCACGAGTGTCAGAGATGTCCAGGGAGTGTCAGAGGAATACCTAGGGTGTCAGAGGTGTACCTGGGAGTGTCAGAGGTGTACCTAGGAGTATCGAGGTTTACCTGGGAGTGTCGGGTTGTACCTAGGAGTGTCAGCGGTTTACCTGGGAGTGTCAGCGGTGTACCTGGGAGTGTTAGACGTGTATCCAGGGAGTGACAGAGGTACCTAGGGAGTGTCAGAGGTGTACCTGGGAGTGTGAGAAGTGCAAGTGTCAGAGGTGTGCCTGGGAGTGTCAAGGTGTTCCAGGGGGTGTGAGGGTGTACGGGGTGTCAAGTGTTCCAGGGAAGTGTGAGGTGTACCTGGGAGTGTCAGAGATGTACCAGGGAGTGTCAGAGGAATACCTAGAAGTGTCAGAGGTGTGCCAGGGAGTGTCAGAGGTGTACCTAGAGGTATCAGAGGTTTACCTGGGAGTGTCGGAGTTGTACCTGGGAGTGTCAGAAGGTGTACCTGGGAGTGTGAGAAGTGTGCCTGGGAGTGTCGGAGGTGTGCCGGGAGTGTGGGGAGTGTACCTGGAGTGTCAGAGGTGTGCTTGGGAGAGTCAGAGGTGTACCTGGGAGTGTCAGCGGGTGTACCTGGGGTGTGTCTGAGGGTGTACCTGGGAGTGTCAGAGGTGTGCCTGGAGTGTGGAGGTGCATGGGGTGTCAGAGGTGCACAGCAGGTGTCTGAGGTGTGCCTGGGGTGTCTGGGGTTGCCTGGCAGTGTCTGAGGTGTACCTGGCAGTGTCTGAGGTGTACTTGGCAGTGTCAGCGGTGTACATGGGGTGTCAGCCGGTGTACCTGGGAGTGTCAGAGATGTACCAGGAGTGTCAGAGGGACTACCTAGAAGTGTCAGAGGTGTACCTGGGAGTATCGGAGGTGTACCTGGGAGTGTCAGAGGTGTGCCTGGGAGTGTCAGGAATGTATCTGGGAGTGTTGGACGTGTACGAGTGTCAGAGGTGTACAGGGACTGTCAGTGGAGTACCTGGGAGTGTCAGAGGTGTACCTGGGAGGTGTGAGAGGTGTACCTGGGGTGTGAGAGAGGTGACCTGGGAGTGTCGAAGGTGTACTTGCGAGTGTGAGAAGTGTACCTGGGAGTGTCTGGGGTGTATCTAGGGTGTCTGGGGTGTACCTGGGAGTGTCTGAGGTGTAGCCTGGTAGTGTCGGAGGTGTACCTGGGAGTGTCAGAGGTGTGCAGTGTCAGGGTGTACCAGGAGTGTCAGTGGAGTACCTGGAGGTGTCAGAGGTGTACCTGGGAGTGTCGGAGGTGTACATGAGTGTCAGAGGTGTACCTGGCAGTGTCAGAGGTGTGCCTGGGCGTGTCTGAGGGTGTACCTGGGAGTGTCTGAGGTGCACCTGGGAGTGTAGAGGTGTACCTGGGAGTGTCAGAGGTGGTACCTAGGAGTGTCTGATGTGTACCTGGGACTGTCAGGGGTGTACCTGGGGTGTCTGAGGTGTACCTGGGGTGTCTGAGGTGCGACCCGGGAGTGCAACGCAGAGAACAAGAAAAAATGAGGTGTACAATTGTCAGAGGTGTACCCAGGGATTGTGCAGAGGTGTCACCGGGGGTGTCAGCGGTGTACCGAGTGTCTGAGGTGTACCTGAGTGTCAGGAATGTGCCTGGGAGAGTCACAGGTGCACTTGGGGTGTCAGAGGTGCACCTTGGGTGACTGAGTGTACCTGGGAGTGTCTGAGGTGTACCTGGCAGTGTCCGAGGTGTACCTGGCAGTGTCTGAGGTGTACGGCAGTGTCAGCGGTTACCTGGGGTGTCAGCGGTGTACCTGGGAGTGTTAGACATGTATCAGGGTGACAGAGGAGTACCTAGGAGTGTCAGAGGTGTGGGAGTGTGAGAGTGTACCTGGGAGTGTCCGGGGTGTACCTGGGAGTGTCAGAGGTATACCTGGGAGTGTCAGGGGTGTACAAGGGAATGTCAGTGGGTACCTGGGGTGTGAGAAGTGTACCTGGGAGTGTCAGAGGTGTACCTGGGAGTGTCGGAGGTGTACCTGGGAGTGTAGAGTGTACTTGGGAGTGTCCGGAGGTGTGACCTGGGAGTGTGGAGTTGTACCTGGGAGTGTCAGCGGTTTACCTGCGAGTGTCAGCGGTGTACCTGGGAGTGTTAGACGTGTATCAGGGAGTGACAGAGAGTACCCAGGTGTCCGGAGGTGTACCTGGGAGTATGAGAGGTGTGCCTGGGAGTGTCAGAGGTGTGCCCAGGAGTGTCAGAGGTGTACCTGGGAGTGTCAGCGGTGTGTACCTGGGAGTGTCTGAGGTGTACCTGGGAGTGTCAGAGGTGTGCCCGGGAGTGTCAGGGTGCACCTTGGGTGTCTGAGGTGTACCTGGGGTGTCTGGGTGTACCTGGCAGTGTCTGAGGTGCACCAGGGAGTGTCAGAGGAATACCTGGGGTGTCAGAGGTGTGCCTGCGGGTGTCAGAGGTGTACCTAGGAGTATCCGGAGTTTGCGAGTGTCAGGTTGTACCTGGGAGTGTCAGCGGGTTTACCTGCGAGTGTCAGCGGTGTACCTGGGAGTGTTAGACGTGTATCAGGGGAGTGACAGAGGAGTACCTAGGAGTGTAGAGGTGTACCTGGGGTATGAGAGTGTACCTGGGAGTGTCAGAGGTGTACGGGGTGTCAGAGGTGTTCCGGGAGTGTGTGAGGTGTACCTGGGGTGTCAGAGGTGTTCCAGGGAGTGTCAGAGGAACACAGAGGTGTCAGAGGTGTACCTGGGAGTATCGGAGGTGTACTGGCAGTGTCAGAGGTGTACCTGGGGTGTCGAGGTGTACCTGGGGTGTCAGATGTATCTGGGAGTGTTGGACGTGTACCGGAGTGTCAGAGGTGTGCCCGGGGTGTCAGAGGGTGCACCTTGGGGTGTCTGAGGTGTACCTGGGGTGTCTGAGGTGTACCTGGCAGTGTCTGGAGGTGTACCAGGGGTGTCAGAGGAATACCTAGGGTGTCAGAGGTGTACCTGGGAGTGTCAGAGGTGTACTAGGGTATCCGGAGGTTTCACCTGGGAGTGTCGGGTTGTACCTGGGAGTGTCAGCGGTTTACCTGCAGTGTCAGCGGTGTACCTGGGAGTGTTAGACGTGTATCAGGGAGTGACAGAGGAGTACCTAGGGTGTCAGGGTGTACTGGGGTGTGAGAGTGTGCCTGGGAGTGTCAGAGGTGTACCTGGGTGTCAGAGGTGTTCCAGGGAGGTGTGTGAGGTGTACCTGGGGTGTCAGAGGTGTTCCAGGGTGTCAGAGGAATACCTAGGGTGTCAGAGGTGTACCTGGGTATCGGAGGTGTACCGGGGTGTCAGGAATGTATCTGGGAGTGTTGGACGTGTACCTGGGAGTGTCAGAGGTGTACAGGGAATATCAGTGAGTACCTGGGGTGTGAGTGTACCTGGGGTGTGAGAGGTGTACCTGGGAGTTGAGAGGTGTACCTGGGGTGTCGGAGGTGTACTTGCGAGTGTGAAAGTAGCCTGGGAGTGTGGGGTGTCTGGGAGGTGTCTGGGGTGTACCTGGGAGTGTCAGCGGTGTACCTGAGAGTGTCCAAGGTGTACCTGGGAGTGTCAGAGATGTGCCTGGGAGAGTCAGAGGTGCACTTGGGGGTCAGGGGTGCACCTTGGAGTGACTGAGATGTACCTGGGAGTGTCTGAGGTGTACCTGGCAGTGTCTGAGGGTACCTGGCAGTGTCTGAGGTGTACCTGGCAGTGTCAGCGGTGTACCTGGGGTGTCAGCGGTGCAGGAGAGTTGGACGTGTATAAGGAGTGACAGAGGAGTACCTAGGGTGTCAGAGGTGTACCTGGGAGTGTGAGGTGTACCTGGGGTAGTGCGGGTGTACCTGGGAGTGTCAGAGGTATACCTGGGAGTGTCAGGGTGTACCAGGAGATGTCAGTAGAGTACCTGGGAGTGTGAGAAGTGTACCTGGGAGTGTCAGAGGTGTACCTGGGAGTGTCGGAGGTGTACCTGGGAGTGTAAGAAGTGTACCTGGGAGTGTCGGAGGTGTACCTGGGAGTGTCGGAGGTGTACCTGGGAGTGTCAGAGGTGTACTTGAGAGTGTCAGAGGTGTACCTGGGAGTGTCAGCGGTGTACCTGGGAGTGTCTGAGGTGTACCTGGGAGTGTCAGAGGTGTGCCCGGGAGTGTCAGAGGTGCAGGAGTGTCAGAGGTGCACCTTGGGTGTCTGAGTGTACCTGGGAGTGTCTGAGGTATACCTGGCAGTGTCTGTGAGGTGTACCCTAGCAGTGTCTGAGGTGTACCTGGCATTGTCAGCGGTGCCTGGGAGTGTCAGCGGTGCACCTGGTACTGTCAGGAGTGTATCTGGGAGTGTTGGACGTGTACCTGGGAGTGTCAGAGGTACCAGGGAATGTCAGTGGAGAACCTGTTAGTGTCAGGGGTGCACCTTGGGTGTCTGGAGGTGTACCTGGGAGTGTGAGGTGTACCTGGCAGTGTCCGGGGTGTACCTGGCAGTGTCTGAGGTGTGCTTGGCAGTGTCAGGCGGTGTGCCTGGGAGTGTCAGCGGTGTACCTGGGAGTGTCAGAGATGTACCGGGAGTGTCAGGAATACCTAGGGTGTCAGGGGTTTACCTGGGAGTATCGGAGGTGCACCTGGGAGTGTCAGAGGTGTACCTGGGAGTGTCAGGGTGTACCTGGGTGTCAGAGATGTATCTGGGAGTGCTGGATGTACCTGGGAGTGTCAGGGTGCAGGGAATGTCAGTGGAGTACCTGGGAGTGTCAAGAGGTGTACCTGGGAGTGTGAGAGGTGTACCTGGGAGTGTCAGAGGTGTACCGGGAGTGTCAGAGATGTATCTGGGAGTGTTGGACGTGTACCTGGGAGTGTCAGAGGGTGCCAGGGAATGTCAGTGGAGTACCTGGGAGTGTGAGAGGTGTGCCTGGGAGTGTCAGAGGTGTACCTGGGAGTGTCGGAGGTGTACGCAGTGTGAGGGTGTACCTGGGAGTGTCTGGGGTGTATCTGGAGTGTATGGGGTGTACCTGGGAGTGTCTGAGTTTACCTGGTGTGTCAGAGGTGTACCTGGGAGTGTCAGAGGTGTGTACCTGGGAGTGTCAGGGTTGTACCAGGGAGTGTCAATGAGTACCTGGGAGTGTCAGAGATGTACCTGGGAGTGTCAGAGGTGTACGTGGGAGTGTCAGAGGTGTACCTGTTAGTGTCAGAGGTGTACCTGGGGTGTGCAAGGATGCACCTGGGAGTGTAAAGAGTGTACCTGGGAGTGTCGGATATGTACCTGGGAGTGTCGGAGGTGTACCTGGGAGTGTCAGAGGTGTGCCTGGGAGTGTCTGAGGTGTTCCTGGAAGTGTCAGAGGTGTGCCTGGGGTGTCAGAGGTGCACTTGGGGTGTCAAGGTGCACCTTGGGTGACTGTGGTGTACCTGGGTGTGTCTGAGGTGTACCTGGCAGTGTCTGACGTGTACCTGCCAGTGTCTGGGGTGTACCTGGCAGTGTCAGCGGTTTACCTGGGAGTGTCAGCGGTGTACCTGGAGTGTTAGACGTGTATCGGGAGTGACAGAGGTACAAAGGTGTCCAGAGGTGTACTTGGGAGTGTGAGGTGTACGGGAGTGTCTCCGGGTGTACCTGGGAGTGTCAGATGTGTACCTGGGAGTGACAGGGTGTAACAGGAATGTCAGTGGGTACACTGGGAGTGTCAGAGGTGTACCTGGGAGTGTCCAGAGGTGTACCTGGGATTGTCAGAGGTGTACCTGGGAGTGTCAGAGGTGTACCTGGGAGGTGTCGGAGGTGTATGTGGGAGTGTAGAAGTGTACCTGGGAGTGTCGGGTGTACCTGGGAGTGTCGGAGGTGTACCTGGAGTGTCAGAGGTGTACTTGGGATTGTCAGAGGTGCACTGGAGGTGTCTGAGGTGTACCTGGGAATGTCTAAGGTGTACCTGGCAGTGTCTGAGAGGTGTACCTGGAAGTGTCTGAGGTGTACCTGGCACTGTCAGCGGTGTTTCTGGGAGTTTCACTGTTGCACCTGGGGTGTTAGAGGTGTATCAGGGAGTGACAGAGGAGTACCTGGGGTGTCAGTGGTGTACCTGGGAGTGTCAGAGGTGTACCTGGGGTATCGGAGGTGTACCTGGGAGTGTCAGAGGTGTACCTGGGAATGTCAGAGGTGTACCTGGGAGTATCAGAGATGTACCTGGGAGTGTCAGAGGTGTATCTGGGAGTGTTGGACGTGTAACTGGGAGTGTCAGAGGTGTACCAGGGAATGTCAGTGGAGAACCTGGAGTTCAGAGGTGTACCTGGGAGTGTCGGAGGTGCACCTGGGAGTGTCAAGGGGTGTACGAGGGGTGTCAGTGGGTACGGAGGTGTCAGAAGGTGTACCTGGGAGTGTCGGAGGTGTACATGGAGTGTCAGAGGGTGTACCTGGCAGTGTCAGCAGTGTACCTGGGAGTGTCCAGAGGTGTGCCTGGGAGTGTCTGAGGTGGCCTGGGAGCGTCTGAGGTGCACCTGGGAGTGTCGGAGGTGTACCTGGGAGTGTCAGAGAAGTAACAGAGTGTCACAGGGTACCTGGGAGTGTAAGAGGTGTACATGGGAGTGTCAGGGGTACCTAGGGGTGTCTGAGGTGTACCTGGGACTGTCAGAGGTGGGGTGGTGTACCTGGGAGTGTCGGAGGTGTACCTGGGAGTCACGCAGGAAAACCAGGGAGTGAAAGAGGTGTACCTGGGAGTGTCAGAGGTTTCCAGGGAGTGTCTGAGGTGTACCTGGGAGGCCAGAATAGCAGGAGTGTCAGAGAGGAATACCTAGAGGTGTCAGAGGTGACCTGGGAGTGTCAGAGGTTGTACCTAGGAGTATCCAGGTTTACCGGAGTGTCGGAGTTGTGCCTGGGTGTCGGAGGTGTACCTGGGAGTGTGAGTGTACCTGGGAGTGTCGGAGGTGTACCTGGGAGTGTCGGAGGTGTACTGGGAGGTGTCAGAGGTGTACTTGGGAGTGTCAGAGGGATGTACCTGGGAATGTCAGAGGTGTGCCTGGGGTGTGCAGGTGTACCTGGGAGTGTCGGAGGTGTACCTGCCAGTATCAGCGGTACCTGGGAGTGTCCAGCGGTGTAGCTGGGAGTGTCAGCGGCATAGCACGAGTGTC
>NW_024740615.1:0-20133 GCF_018991925.1 Homarus americanus | reverse complement strand
TGAAAATATTCAGAAAGACCCTGGCACTGTCAAGGAAAGTGGCTGCTGAAGGCTTCCAGGACATGGCAGAGGACGAGATTAGGGAGCTAATTGAAGAGCACGACACTGAGCTGACCGAGGAGGATCTACAGGAGTTAGTAGACTCAGGCAAGGAAGAGGAAGCGAAAGGGAAAGAGGATGAGGAAGAGGAAGAGCACCAAGAAATAACGTTGGAGAAGTTGGGGGAGATGACCAGGAATATTGAGGCACTGAAAAACCTGGCCTATAGTATGGACCCCTCCATGGTGCGTGGCCTGAAATTCATGCGAGGGATGGATGACGTTTTCGCTCCATACAAAAACATCATGGAAGAAATGAATGAAAGAGACGACAACTCCCCATCACCATGTTCTTTGATCACCGAAGGAGAGATTTAACACCAATCACTGGCGGCAGTGAGGAAGCAGCTGAATCCACTGTCGCCCCCACTTCACCACCCGTTATGGAATTGAGTGACGATGAGCCCGATGACCCCTGTCCTGTCACCGAGGATAGGTACTGTACAGTAAAGTGAAATTTTTATCTCCTTTTTTTTAATAGCTTTTCTTGCCATGTTTATTGTTTGTAAAAATGCACAGCATAGTACAGTTCAGTACTGTACATAGGATGTGGAGGTGCAGTTATTCACAAAACATTTGTGTTTGTTGTCGGCAGTAGTGACGGTGAGGAGGTGGAGGAGGCGGAGGTGGGAGCAAGTTGGGAGGAGTGGTGACCTTGGACGCGGAGCAGGGACGAGATGCCAGCCAGTACATTACTGGTATATTAATTGTTTTTTTTAGCTATTTTTGCATTTTAATATTTAATACTGTACATTACGTTTCAACAAAACTACCATTTATTTCTGAGAACATGGAAATGTAATATTTTTGCTGAAATGATGAACGTTTTACAGTGGAAAGTGACGAAAGCAATGACTCGCTTTCTTTCGTTCAAAAGATGTTACTGTAATTGCTTTTCGAATGGTTTTCAGTTGTGGGATTATAAGGCTAATGATAGGATAGAATATTATTGTAATACAGTACGAGTACAACAGTTTTTTAACTGAAAACCATTCGAAAAGCCATTACCGTAAAATATTTTGAAATCGAAAGAAAGCAAAAGTCATTGTTTTCGTCATAATTTTATCTCACTTTCCACTGTAATATGTTCATCATTCCAGCAAAAATATTACATTTCTACAGTTGTACCCCACTTAACGCGGTCAATTGAACCCAGAGGGTCCCGCGTTAAGTGAAATCCGCGTTAAGTGAACAACAGAACATATGGGATTAATTCCAATGGAAACCGGCCCGACCCCCAAACTCCACTTTTTGAAGGCACATTCCTATGTTGTAGTAAAAATAACATCTTAATTTTATGATGGTACATGCACACAATTAATACTGAAGAGAAATAGAGAAATACAGTCGCCAAGTTAATGTCCATTCAAATAATGGACTCAACTCCCTCCCCCTCTCACACTACACTGCCGGCTCTTCCCTCTCAGAGAAATTTTTGGGGGAAAACCACTAAATTTTAATAAATAATACCTCAAACTAAAGTTAGGATAATACAATTGACATTGCTGGATTCCTTGTAAGACCAGGAATATGTTGAATATAAATGTCATATATTTTGCACAAAAGATAACATAGTTACCTCGAGAAAAATTTTTATCTAAAATTTGTATGTTTAATGCAAAATATATGATGTTTATATTCAAAATGATCACCAAATTATAAGAATTCCAGCAATCTAAATTATATTCTGACCGGGTAATTTGTATGAATTTTATGAGCTAAAACAAATATCTTCAGTTAATAAAAAAAATAATAATCTTCACGACACTATCTGTCAATCAAAGTACCCCACCTTGCCTCCCCCCTCTTCCAACCGCGCGGTCAGTCCCAACCCTCCCCCCCACCCCCCACCAATCCTCCCTTCAAGAGATGTGGGGTGAAAAAAATAAATTTTAACATTTTGTATTAAATAATACCTCAGATTAAAGTTAGGATAATATAATTGACATTGCTGGATTCCTTGTAAGACCAGGAATATTTTGAATATAAATGTCATATATTTTGCACAAAAGATAACATAGTTAATTTGAGAAAAAATTTTATCTAAAATTTGTATGTCTAATGCAAAATATATGATGTTTATATTCAAAATGATCATCAAATTATAAGAATTCCAGCAATGTAAATTATATTCAGACCGGGTAATTTGTATGAATTTTATGAGCTAAAACAAATATCTTCAGTTAATAAAAAAAAAAAATAATTCTTCACAGGGTAACAGATGGTCGGTCGGTCCCTCCCTCCCCCCACCAACCGTCCCAAGGAGATGTGTGGGATAACCACTAAATTTTAATAAATAATACCTCAAACTAAAGTTAGGATAATATAATTGACATTGCTGGATTCCTTGTAAGACCAGGAATATTTTGAATATAAATGTCATATATTTTGCACAAAAGATAACATAGTTACTCTGAGAAAATTTTTTATCTAAAATTTGTATGTCTAATGCAAAATATATGATGTTTATATTCAAAATGATCATCAAATTATAAGAATTCCCGGCAATGTAAATTCTATATTATTCTGGCAGTAATTGTATGAATTTTATGAGCTAAAACGAGCAGTCAACAGGAATTCGTGGATTAGGGCAAATATAAAAATAAATGAACAGTTACTCACAGCGTATATGTGGAAAAAATCCGTGTTAAGTGAAAGTTCAGCTCTGGCGAGGCACATTGTAAATCACTTAGCGTTAAGTGAAACGCGTTAGAAATTATGCCTGTATATACATATATATATATATATATATATATATATATATATATATATATATATATATATATATATATATATATATATATATATATATATATATATATATATATATATATATATATATATATATATATATATATATATATATATATATATATATATATATATATATATGTATTCATGAGCCGATTAGCGTCCAAGCGAACAACGTCTGATACGCCTTGCTCGTCCGTGCCCCCCCAAAAACACTTCCATGACGCCTGCTGGACCACCACTCTCCGACCCCCTCATGGAGACACGATGATCCTTCCTATACTGGCCAGATATTATGTGTTAAAGGAATATCCTTCCTTCTTTCTTAGGCTTTAGTAAGCATTTGCCTCCAGTTGTAATGTTAACCTACATCTTTTGAGCATAAAATCTTTCACCTACAAATTGACAATAACACATTTTCTGTATTCAGACAAATCTAGTTGCCTCAACAATTGCAACCACAGTTGCAATTGGGGTTGCAATTTCAAATTCTGTGTCATTACTAAGGAATAACGAAGTCTCTGGTGCACTGCATTGAAGCGAGAGAAAACGGACTCCTATGATGGGGGACTCAAGCACTCACACGTGCCACTTATACTGACAGACTTGACACTCACTTAATTGATAAGTTTTACCAACCATAAGTTGTATACGTTATCTACTGAATTTAGTCAATATTGTACAGTATAAGTACACTGCAATACAGTGGTCCCTAGGTTAACAATGGAACAAACCTGTACTGTACATGTACTAAATGATTACGGTATTTAAATTGTTATGTTTATGACAAATATAGATTGTTTATGCAGGTATTCAAATAAATCACTATCTTACAAGAATCCCACCAATGTAAGTTATATTCACCCACGTCGTTTGGGTGGCAAATTATGAGAAGAGCTTAGTCACTCTTAAGTAATGATATATAAACACACTGGCCTCAGTGCCAACTGTCAAATCTTATCTCAAATAAATAAACAAACACCAGACACTCTGTCACCTCACCCCCCCCCTGTTCTCCCCCCCCCTTCCCACGCTCGCTGGCTACCTCCCCCCTTGTGTTCCCAGACAAAAGATTGGTGATTTCTTTATGTTTATTTTATATAATACAGTACAGTACTCCCTCTTTATCGACGGGGGTTACGTTCTGTAAACGGCCGTCGATAAAGAAACCGTCGATACCGTGATGGTTACGTAATTTTTCTAACTATTATTAGCATATGTTGAATAAATGTACCTTTAAGCATTAATGCGTTTCCTTTACGCATAACCTTAAATAATAGTGTATAAATAATAATATAATAAGTGGACAAAAATACTAGCAAACTTACGATTTCATTTATTGAAGTGAACATCGGTCCTTACAGTAAACAAAACAGTGTACAGTACAGTAAAAGTCCAAAAATCCGGCTGCCCAAGGCAAATTGTTTACCATTTATTATTACAACACTTTACACTGAAACGCGGGTAGTTTCAACAAAAATATTG
Organism: Homarus americanus; assembly: GCF_018991925.1. Lineage (NCBI taxonomy): Eukaryota > Metazoa > Arthropoda > Malacostraca > Decapoda > Nephropidae > Homarus > Homarus americanus. The sequence continues at coordinate 15,799 of NW_024740615.1, read as the reverse complement.
TATATTTCCATTCAAGTATTTATTCAAGTCAATTAGGAGGGAATATTATTGTAATACAACAGTTTTTTAACTAAACCATTTGAAAAGTGATTACGGTAACATCTTTTGAACGAAAGAAAGTGAGTCATTGTTTTCGTCACGATTTGATCCCACTTTCCACTTTAATACGTACGTCATTTCAACAAAAATATTACATTTCCGTGAATGTATTATATCAAGCACAGTATGAATAGAATATCATTGTAATATAACAGAATTTTAACCGAAAACTATTAAAAAAACGAGTAACATCTCAAGAACATCGGAAGCATAGGTAAAGTCTTTTGTTTTCGACATGTATTTTTCCTATTTTACATTGAAATACATCACGTTTCAGCAAAACTACTATTTATTTCCGAGAATATATTCATTCAGGCGCAGTTTAGGTAAAATATACGTGTGATGTAATAATTTTTTAACTGAAAACGATTCGAAAAACACGTAGCCTCTAGCCCTGTTCAAGGAGAGGACTGGGAGGAGCTGTTTGGTGCTGCAGACGATGACAAGGAAAATGATTTTGATGGATTTTAATGAAAATATTCAGAAATATGGTATCGTAATATTTATTCAAGTCAATTAGGATATTATTGTAATACAATACAACAGTTTTTTAACTAAACCATTCGAAAAGTGATTACGGTAACATCTTTTGAACGAAAGAAAGCGCAAGTCATTGTTTTCGTCACGATTTGATCCCACTTCCCACTGTAATACGTACGTCATTTCAACAAAAATATTACATTTCCGTGAATGTATTATATCAAGCACAGTATGAATAGAATATCATTGTAATATAACAGAATTTTAACCGAAAACTATTAAAAAAACGAGTAACATCTCAAGAACATCGGAAGCTTAGGTAAAGTCTTTTGTTTCCGTCATGTATTTTATCCTATTTTACATTTAAATACATCACGTTTCAACAAAACTACTATTTATTTCCGAGAATATATTCATTCAGGCGCAGTTTAGGTAAAATATACGTGTGATGTAATAATTTTTTAACTGAAAATGATTCGAAAAACACGTACCCTCTAGCCCTGTTCAAGGAGAGGACTGGGAGAAGCTGTTTGGTGCCAAAATAAAAATCCGGCTAAATAATCCGTCGATAATCGAAACCGTCGATAAAAAATCCGTCGATAAAGAGGGAGTACTGTACCTTCTCCAATGACTATACGCTTGGAACAGTACATCTTCCTCTCCCTTTTATTCATGATGACAGTTCTGTATTGCCGTTCTCTTTAGTTCTACGAACGGCCGGGTTTATATTCGTCGCTTGTCTCTCCATCCATTTCGGAGTCATCAACTTCATCCGTTCCAGAGCTTTCACTTCCATCTGTTCCGAAGTCTTCAGCTCCATCCTGGTATTTCTTGGGTCTTACTATAGTCCGACGTGGTTGCCTAGCAGCGAGTGGTTCCTCCTCGCTGTTCCCGTCCTGCCTGGACTCGTCCATCCCTGTCATCGGCGTGTTGGCAGCTTGGTTGTTTTTCCGGTTTCGATGAGTGTTGTCGGTTCTCTCGGCCGTTTTGTGGCTTCCGTCCGTGTCACTGTCTCCGCTTCCGTCATTTCCTCCTTGGCATCTCCCTGGAACTCTTCTCATCTGGGATGTGCTGCGTAATATCTTCTTGGGTCCTCGCTGTAGAATAGCTGAATCGCCTCGCCTTTCGCTTACCGTCCACGGTTTAGGATCATAATTAGTTGAGAGCTTGTCTTTCTTGGTTTGCTTCAGGAGCACTTGATCAGTTGGTCTCAATTCCGCTAGTTTGGACTTATTCCTGTTGTCTGTCCGGAGTTTCAGTTTCTCCTTTTCTCTTTTATCTCTCTTGCGTGCCACATCCCAACATGTCACTTGTGTGTCTTCGAAGTCATGATTCACTTGGGGGAGTTTCACCTTGATGTTCCTTCCCATGAGGAGTTTGGCTGGCGTCTCTCCCGTCATCGAGTGAGGGGTGTTCCTGTAGTGCATCAAGAATTTACCGAGTTGCCGTCTCCAATCTTTCCCCTCGGTATGTATCGCTCGGAGTGCTTTCAACATGGTCGCGAAGAACCGCTCGATTTCCCCATTTGCTTGGGGATGATATGGTGTCACTTTGTGGTGTTTTATTTCCCATTCTTCACGGAACTGTGCAAACTCCTTGGCTCTGAACTGTGGTCCGTTATCTGACACGATGACCGTTGGGATGCCGTGTGTAGTGATGCATCCTTCGATCAGGGTCGTAACGGTATCGGTGTTGTTAATTTTGACCACAAAGGCTTCTGGCCACCGGGATCCTGCAGCGATGATTCCCAGCACATAGTCACCACGAGGGAATGGTCCACATATGTCCACATGGATTACCTCCCACGGCCCCTTCATCTCAGACAGATTCACCGGATTGGCTTGTTTTCTTGTCTCGAGGCTTGCACATGGGATGCATTGTCTGATTGCCTTCTCCACGTCCTTGTTGATAGTTGGCCACCATACCTTGCCTCGGAGTGGCGCCTTGGTCTTGACCATTCCCAGGTGTGTCTCATGTGTGAGTTGCATTGTGCGTCGTTGTAGTGTTTGGGGCATTACGATCCGGGATCCCCTCGACACGAGTCCCCGTTTTTATGTCAGTTCTGCACGTACGTGTTTGAAAGGCTCCGTTAGTTTATCCGTCAAGTCATTCTTGGCGATGGCGTCTTCGAGAGCTCTTATAGTCGGATCCTTCCCCGATTCTTCTAGAATTTCGGAGTGTCATAGCTTTTGGGATCCCCTTGGCAACCACATAGTTGATGAATCCCTCTGCCAGTTTCTCTTCTTCAGAGATTTGAGCATCGAATGGCAGGGGTTGTCTAGGCAGTATGTCTGCCGGATTGTCACTTCCTCTGATGTGTTGGACCTTGAAGTCGTACTGTTGCAGGCGTAGGATCCACCGGGGTATATGGGCTGATGGTTTGCCTTTCGGGCTGAAGATGGTCGTTAGCGCTCGGTGATCGGTCATGATGGTGAATTCTTTCCCTTAAAGATATAGATGAAATTTTTCATATACGGTATTACCCGCCCTAGCAGCGGTTTCGCCATAGCGTTTTTATCATATCACTATGCGTCATGAAACTGAACTTTCACTTAACACGGATTTTTTCCACATATACGCGGTGAGTGTCCGGCTCGAGACGCTATTTTTAGATTTGCCCCACCCGCCACCCTGCCTGACTGCCTGGTTTAGCTCATAAAATTCATGCAAATTACCCGGCCAGAATATAATTTACATTGCTGGAATTCTTATAATTTGGTGATCATTTTGAATATAAACATCATATATTTTGCATTAAACATACAATTTTTAGATAAAATTTTTTCTCTAGGTAACTATGTTATCTTTTGTGTAAAATATATGACATTTATATTCAAAATATTCCTGGTCTTACAAGGAATCCAGCAATGTCAATTATATTATCCTAACTTTAGTTTGAGGTATTATTTATTAAAATTTAGTGGTTATCCCACACATCTCCTTGGGACGGTTGGTGGGGGGTGGGGGGGAGGGAGGGACCGGCCGACCATCTGTTACCCTGTGAAGAATTATTTTTTTTTTTATTAACTGAAGATATTTGTTTTAGCTCATAAAATTCATACAAATTACCCGGTCAGAATATAATTTACATTGCTGGAATTCTTATAATTTGGTGATCATTTTGAATATAAACATCATGTATTTTGCATTAAACATACAATTCTTAGATAAAATTTTTTCTCTAGGTAACTATGTTATCTTTTGTGCAAAATATATGACATTTATATTCAAAATATTCCTGGTCTTACAAGGAAACCAGCAATGTCAATTATATTATCCTAACTTTAATCTGAGGTATTATTTAATACTAAACGTTAAAAACTCTGGAAGGGAGGATTGGTGGGGGGTGGGTGGGGAGGGTTGGGACTGACCGCGCGGTTGGAAGAGGCGGGGAGGCAAGGTGGGGTACTTTGATTGACAGATAGTGTCGTGAAGATTATTTTTTTTTTTATTAACTGAAGATATTTGTTTAGCTCTTAAAAATTCCTTTAAATTACCCGGTGAGAATATAATTTACATTGCTGGAATTCTTATAATTTGGTGATCATTTTTGAATATATAAACATCATATTTTTGCATTAGACATACAAATTTTAGATAAAATTTTTTCTCAAATTAACTATGTTATCTTTTGTGCAAAATATATGACATTTATATTCAAAATATTCCTGGTCTTACAAGGAATCCAGCAATGTCAATTGTATTATCCTAACTTTAGTTTGAGGTATTATTTATTAAAATTTAGTGGTTTTCCCCCAAAAATTTCTCTGAGAGGGAAGAGCCAGTGAGCGTAGTGTGAGAGAGGGAGGGAGTTGAGTCCATTATTTGAATGGACATTAACTTAGCGACTGTATTTCTCTATTTCTCTTAAGTATTAATTGTGTGCATGTACCATCATAAATTAAGATGTTATTTTACTACAACATAGGTATATGCCTTCAAAAAGTGGGTTTGGGGTCAAGACTGATTTCTATTGAGATTAATCCCATATGTTCTGTTGTTCACTTAAGCATGGTTCATAGCCAGGACCCTCTGGGTTCAATTGTAGGGTCATTACCCAATACCTGACCATTATGGACCTGGTCTCACTCTCCTCTGTATATATACACCTTGTTTTGTACTTCTCTTTAGTCTGTACTCACCCCTGAAGATGTGAATTACACGAAAGCGTTTGGGAACTTCGTGTTTTCTTCTTTCCTTGTGGTTATCAGCATATATATATATATATATATATATATATATATATATATATATATATATATATATATATATATATATATATATATATATATATATATATATATATATATATATATATATATATATATATATATATATATATATATATATATATATATATATATATATATTTGTGTAATAAATGTATGTAGTAAGTATGTACAGTAATCTTTTTCTCTCAAATCCTAATGAAACACTATTGAATTAGAATACTGTAGCTGGTGTAAACAGTCGGAACAGTCCCTCCACCAATTGTCTCTCGTGAAGCAAGCTTATAAATTAAAGAAAATACTTGCAGTGTGTTTAATATATTACAGTATGTTATAAATAAATAAATAAACAAATAAATCGGTAAACCCATTTCAAGTAAATGAAACAATTGTATTCGACACCGACATTAGTTCCAGTTAAATAACAGACGTTTAAGTGAGTCACTAGTGTTTACACTACACCAACCGGTAACACTTGTTGCCATTACTTGAAGTGAATTGGCCTTAATTTAAAAACCAAGGATGTGTAAACAGCACTGGTCAATGGGATGGTTGGTAAAGGACTACTGGGTCAGTAAGCTCCCAATAGTAAGTGTCACATTTGGGGTACCGGTCTTATACAGCGAATAGGGCTCAAAAGCTACTTTTTAAATGGACATTTTTGGGGTCGTCTTATACACCCTGTCGCCGTGTAGGCCGAGATATACGTAGCTGTTTTTAAAAATTTTTGAAGATCGCCTAAAGCCCACTTCTTTGATCTGAATGAGGCTCATATGCCACAGAAAAGCCACAGACCCTGCATATTTTCTGGTGTCATGTGCCAAAAATTTCTTACCAGGGTCTGCTTGATTCACTAACTGAGATAAATATTTTGTCATTTGACTAGGAGACAATTTCTTACCATCCTGTGATCAGAATACATAGGGGCCTCGATTCGGGAATCTGATTAACCATTCCTGAAAATTTTTAACTGGGCACAATATTTGAGGAACCCTTGTCTCATCCATTAGCCGTTTTATCCTAATAGGTTGAGCTTGAAAATCCTCCCTTTCATTTTTTCTTAGGATCTCCATAGTAAAAAGGGTGACATCTTCCTCAGGAAATACCAATAATGATGGATTATTGGAAATTGAAATCAGTTCACTGATCCTCATACCTGTTGCTATTGCTAGATGGAAGCCTGCCTTCTACAGCAATTCTTGGGTTCAAAGTAATATTAAAACCCCACGCCAGAGGGTCAACCAATGCTGATTTACAAGATGCAATTTTGATCCTTGAAGGCCTTTTACTCTGAACAGAAATTCAAAAAATTCTAACAACTGTTTCCGACAATGTGTCTAGTCGTTAACTTGATAAATTGTTGAAAAAGTTTCCAAGCTTTCTTATATTGCATAGAAGTTTAGGGTCTATGACCTGTTATTACTTGGTTTGCTATAATGTAATTACCCAACAATCTATTTAAACTTCTTTTGAGAAACTCCAAGCGTGAAGTGCCAAAGATATCTTGAACTGAGAATGCAGTACGTACCTGGTCTAGACCCTTGCTGCAATTGTAGTGGATGCGGGCACCAGTCCAACAGATCCAGGCACCAAGGTTGTAGGATCCAATATGGTGTAATTAAGAGGACCTTGCTTTGGAATGATCTGAGTTTGTGAACCACTTTGGGCAACATTTTCACAGGTGGGAACAGATAGATTGAATTCCAACGGTTCCAATCTATAAGTAGAGCATTTCCAAAAAAGATTCGATCGTTCCAGAGATGCATAAAGTGGCATCTTGTGATTTTTTAGGGAGGCAAAGAGATCTATTTTTGGATTTCCAAACTTCCTCACTAGACTCTTGAACTCTGATACCTTTTGGGACCATTCTGTTTCCGTTGATACTCGCCTGAGACGGGACAACGCATCTGCCCAATTGTTGTGTACTCCTGGTATATGAGTTGCTTTGAGCCTTGATGATTGAGACAAAACACTGCCATTTTGTTGTTAATGGCAAACATGATTGTCATATTTTTTAAATTTGGGTTTGCCAACAAAAAGAATGGGACTACAGTACTGCTAATTCTTTACGTTTATGTGTTTGTCCCAAAGGAAGTTGCTCCACTTCCCTTGACTGAATCCCCCTTTTGAGGAATGGTATCCCCATCCTATTTTGGACGCATCCGTACAAACGACCAAGTCTGCTTGAGGTGGAACCCAGGGAGAGAAACCAATTAGATTGTCTCAATTTTTCCACCAAGACAGAAGAGTCTTGTGAATTGGGAGAGAAGCAAAATTTCTGTTTCTGTGAAGCAAATTCAACCCCAGATGAGTTAGTTGCTTCTTCCTTATCTTGCCCAAAGGAACTACTATTGTGGCAAAATTCAACAGACCCAGTAGTTTTTTCCAATCGTGCCAAGAAACCTCTTTCTTTGCACAAAAGGCTTCCACTTGGTTTTTCACATCTGTTACCTTTGCTCCTGGCAGACTGACTGACTGCTGATTTATGTCCCAATGGAGACCTAACCAATCCAATTTCTGATATAGTATGAGATTAGATTTGACCCGGTTTATCTTTAATACTAGGTTTTGAAATAGTACTAGTGTACGTTGGGTCGCCCTTTGACAATATTTGGAAGAATTTCCCACTATCAGCTAATCGTCTAGATAAGCTAAAGTTCTTATGCCCTCCTTCGCAAGGATCTCCTGGGGATGTATGCCAGTTTTGTAAACACTTCTGGCGCAATTATCAGGCCGAATGGCATCACTGTAAATTGATAACTTTCATCCCCCACTGCGAAATCTAGAATCATTCTGTACCTGGGAGCAAGAGGCACGTGATAATAGGCATCTTCGAGATCCAAGCATTGGGCGGAAGTAGATGCCTCAGATAATCGTAAGTGAGCATCTTGAAGCTTGTTTTGGTAATGAAATTATTCAGGAAGGAAAGATCTAAAATCCACCTCAAGTTGTCGCTGCCTGTCTTGGAGACTGGGAATAGGCGAGACATGAAACATTTCTCTGACTGCAACAGTTCTATCACACCTCTGTTTAACAGTTGAATTACAGATTCTGTGAGTAAGGGGGTTTCTTTTTTATCCCTTTTTGGTAACACTAGGGGAGGGCCCCTTTGATTGTCTTGTAAATCCATATGGTTGAAGTCCACCTGTTTTCCCAACCCCCTAGAAGACCCAGCTGTCTGGCTTCATTGGGAGGGAATGACCGCTGATGTGGTGGAATAAGGTCTACTTCCACTTTTGAACAAACGGCCACCCTTACTACATCTTGAATTGTTTCCTCCTCTAAAGTTTTCTTTGGATTGATAACTGAACCTTGCTGCTGGTCCTGTTCCCCTGTTAGACCTTCCTCTTTTAAATTTCCAAAAAGTCTGAGGACTCCTGGGAACCGTAATATTAATAGCTTGCTCAACAGCTGATCTATACTTAACTTATGGTTGTTCATCAAACAAAGCAGGAGAAAGAGGGGAAGAACGTAGTATTAAATAAGCACTACCACTTGAAACATTATTAGTGGCTTGCTTCATTATCTGGGCTTTTAGTTTTAGGGCTTTCAACAACATTTCCATAAATGAGTTGTACAGGGAATATGGAATCCCTTGTATAGCAGCAGCAAAACATATGTCTACTTCTCAACTGTCCTCATAGTCCAGCACAAACTTAGTCCATAACTGACACATCAGAATTGCAGACCAAATATCTGCTTCCAACTTCTTAAATTTGAATTCTTCAAGCAACAGTGGAGAAGCAATTGGTTTCAAATTTATTTCATAACTTATATCATCATATTTTGGAGCCAAAAAATATTGGGAAAGTTCATATAAGGAACTCTTTTTGTCATTAAATTGGAACTTAAAAAAAAAAAACTAAACTTGTGAGCATTCCTATCTGCGGCAATGAATGTTAAGTCTTTCAATATGTTAGCCCAGACATTATCTAATTCAGAGATCATTTGGGGCAAATATCAGGCCAAGAAAGTGTAGTATCACCTAGAAACAATGACTGATGACCCACAGTTGCTTGGCCTTCCTGTCTCTTTGTTAGTGCTGAGAGATCAGGAAGTTTAGAAACATTTTCATAAAATACCTTGAATAAGGAATCCACAGACTCAGATATGATTGAAAACAAAGAAGAATTAGATCTTACCAATATTACCCAAGGCCTGTTGGGATCATCCTTACATTCAATGTTACCCATCAGCTGATTGGCATTCGACAGCAGCCTGTTTCCACTCATAGTAACTTTACTGTATGCACTGTCGGTCAGTAATATACTGTTTGATTTTGTTGATGTTTATTGTCTCAATACAGAAGGCACCAATACCTGAAATGTACAGAACAGGAATTAACACACATAGGCTACACCATCTCACACATATACAGTACAGTACTCCCTCTTTATCGACGGGGGTTACGTTCTGTAAACGGCCGTCGATAAAGAAACCGTCGATACCGTGATGGTTACGTAATTTTTCTAACTATTATTAGCATATGTTGAATAAATGTACCTTTAAGCATTAATGCGTTTCCTTTACACATAACCTTAAATAATAGTGTATAAATAATAATATAATAAGTGGACAAAAATACTAGCAAACTTACAATTTCATTTATTGAAGTGAACATCGGTCCTTACAGTAAACAAAACAGTGTACAGTAGGCTACAGTAAAAGTCCAAAAATCCGGATGCCCAAGGCAAATTGTTTACCATTTATTATTACAACACTTTACACTGAAACGCGGGTAGTTTCAACAAAAATATTGTATATTTCCATTCAAGTATTTATTCAAGTCAATTAGGAGGGAATATTATTGTAATACAACAGTTTTTTAACTAAACCATTCGAAAAGCGATTACGGTAACATCTTTTGAACGAAAGAAAGCGAAAGTCATTGTTTTCGTCACGATTTTATCCCACTTTCCACTTTAATACGTACGTAATTTCAGCAAAAATATTACATTTCCGTGAATGTATTATATCAAGCACAGTATGAATAGAATATCATTGTAATATAACAGAATTTTAACCGAAAACTATTAAAAAAACGAGTAACATCTCAAGAACATTGGAAGGTTAGGTAAAGTCTTTTGTTTTCGTCATGTATTTTATCCTATTTTACATTGAAATACGTCACGTTTCAGCAAAACTACTATTTATTTCCGAGAATATATTCATTCAGGCGCAGTTTAGGTAAAATATACATGTGATGTAATAATTTTTTAACTGAAAACGATTCGAAAAACACGTAGCCTCTAGCCCTGTTCAAGGAGAGGACTGGGAGAAGCTGTTTGGTGCTGCAGACGATGACAAGGAAAATGATTTTGATGGATTTTAATGAAAATATTCAGAAATATGGTATCGTAATATTTATTCAAGTCAATTAGGATATTATTGTAATACAATACAACAGTTTTTTAACTAAACCATTCGAAAAGTGATTACGGTAACATCTTTTGAACGAAAGAAAGCGCAAGTCATTGTTTTCGTCACGATTTGATCCCACTCTCCACTGTAATACATACGTCATTTTAGCAAAAATATTACATTTCCGTGAATGGATTATATCAAGCACATTTCAAAATAAAAATCCGGCTAAATAATCCGTCGATAATCGAAACCGTCTATAAAAATCATTGAGCAAGAGGGGAGCAATTTACTATACAGTAGTACAGGTAGCATTAGTGTTTTATCATCTGGTGAAATAAGCTGGGGTGGGGAGGACTGGTGATCCTTTACACCAACAGTGAAATCTTCACTTACTACATATCTTCTCACCATAAATTTCCCAAGTTAACTTAAAATCTTCAGATTCAGCAACTTTAAATATCTCTTCAGGTGTAACTGTGGGTAGACCTCACACTTCATTTTCCTCTCCTTCTTAACCACATTCCATTATTGATGGACCTCATAGTTATGTACCATACTGTGTAAAGTTAAACCCAGATGCAAATCACCTGTTTAATTTCCATACCAACATAGCATATAACATTGGTCAGTAACTTCGTTTTAACTTGGTGATAGAATAATATACAAAACATTTCATTTTACCTTTATTGAGATGTTAATGTATCAGGATTTTTTTAACATGATAAATTCAGCTTGCCAATACAATTTTCAACAGTAAACATTGAGGGGGGGGAAAAAAATATATCAAATTCTCCCCATTACAGCGTGGTATGTCCAGAAACAGAGCAAGCAGACACACACACTCCTTTCAGTCCGCGTCATTCTTACTTAATAAAAATAAACTTTTCATACATATAATTTTCTCCATCTGTTGACATTCCCAGAGTTAAATATGAGTGACATGTTTCCCTCGCCCCATAGTGACTACACCAAGAGAACAGCATTGATACAACCATCGTTCTCTGGGTTATTAGTAACCTGGGCATATTTACCCCACACAACTTTACCACTCTGAGTAACAAGACCAAGTTCACTAATGTTAACTTCAATAACTGTGCCTTTAGTTATAACACCAAGAGATGTGTATGTGGATGAACTGGGGTTCTTCTTCACCCCAATAATAGGAAGACAAAAGGTTGCCTTTAATTCTGGATGAGTTACGTGAGCTTTTTTAAATCTCAGAGCCATTGGTCGAATGAACCTTTCAAACTTGGGCGGCTTCCTGGTGAACTGATCTCCCACGAATGTTACTTTGGTGACCATACGTTTCCAGGCCTTCGACTTTCTCTTGCCGGATTTAACAACTCTGAACACTTCTGCCTCGGACTGTGCTCGGACTTTGGGAATGGGGACGTCCCATTTACCGGCCTTTTCCTTCCTCTTCTGTTTAATCATATTTGACAAGACTTTGGCACGAGACTGTCCCTCACGGTCCAAGAGGTAGGAAGGCACCGCTCCCTCTGGTACAGCATCTGTGTCCTTCTGTTTTGTTAACTTTGCTTCATGAGCTTTAATAGTTTTCTTCATCTGTATCTTCTCAGAGCAGCGCTGCTTGTGGTACAATTTGGCCTTTAATCCAAATATCTTCTTAGCTTTGGCCGATCTTTCGTGAGGTTCACGAGCCTCCTTTTTCCTTTTCCGTTCCTCAAAATCAAGTCGCCGTCCATGGCGCTTGCGATGAAGCTCAATGTGTTCGTTCTGCGGCATTGTGTTGGACGTACGGCAGTTACTTGGTCCTCAAGATCACTACTTAGCCCAAATTGGCAGCCTAAGTTAATGTCCTGGTGCTCAGTGGATAATCCCACGGGTCTGGATGATGTTGCCCAAGGCACCGGTACCTGGGGGAGACGAGGAGGCAAATTAGTAAGCGCTCCAAGTCTCTCCCAAGTATCACCCACAGACTTGAAGCTTAAAACAACCAGGTACAGTATAATGTGTATGTACAAGTTGTAGAAAACACATATGTCAAAAGTTGATGAGTCAAAGATTACGGAGGAAAACCAAGATATACACTGTAATAGGCTCATCAGATGTTTTCCTGATCGGCCAATCCATAACAAAGTTATGAATATAGTATGCTGTACCATAGGAATAGTCAAGTGTTATGAGAGGGAGAAGTATTGTATCACAGCTGTTTACCAGAGAGAGGAAAGTCCATTATATAGAGGGTCTTGTTAGATGTGAAACCCCATCTACTGTAATGGATTATATGTGCAAGTTTCATCAGTCAGCTTCACCTCCATACAAAATGACAACTAATCTCATGAGTAACACAAACCAGGCTTTACTGGCTTGTCAATACAGTACAGTAATAAATGTGAGAACACACTGTATTGTACTGTACAGGATTCACTACATTAGTCACGCATTTTCTTGTGAGATTGTACTGTACATGACCACCATGCAGATCCTAAAATGTGACATCAGCCATTAATTTAAACCAAAGGTGAGAATGTAAGGACCTGAAGGATTCCCAGCATCACAAAAATAAAGTAATATAATCTGTTTGGATTAAGACAGGTTGTTTGCTTCATCTCATGTCACATAGATCATATTCACTGGAAGCATTTGTTATATACAAACAAGAATAATTAGCATCGGCAGCATGTTGCCAGTAGATGCATACTGTATTACTGTTGGAAAAGAGGCAGGAAAAACAACAAATAGGAAAACTGCAAAATCCCTGCAACTAATTAGCAATGTTCCTGATGTGAGAGAGAGGTTGTCTTCAATACACCAGTTGAAAATACTGGAGTTGCTTTATGTACAAAAGTCAAGCAAAGTATTGGTAGTTTTTAAATGTGGAATCTCCCAACATAAGTACCCCCCTCCCCCAGGGTGCATATTCTAGCTCTCCTGCTGTAATGAAACAGTTGTTATAATTCTAAGTACGTACATTACTCTCATAATAACTATTCTCGATCACCAAACGTTGATACAGTATTTAAGGCAACAAAAACCATAATTGAGTCAGTGCTATATAGAAGTGTACAGTATTTACCAGCCAGCGAATCATATAACTACAGTACTGTACAGTATTCCATGTGAAGTGGACCAGTAGAGAAGTCACAATATTGTGATTTATAAGTGTTAAGGTAAGGCAGTAAATATTTTGAAAGGGCCAGCCAAAGTTCATACAAGCGTTATTTTACCCCGAGTGCGCTCTGATTGGAGAACATAAGAAAGTAAGGAGTCTGCAATAGGCCAGTTGGCCTGTGCATGGCAGCTCCTGTCAAAAGTTACAACCACTCCTATCATCCATGAATCTATCTAGCCTCCTTTTGAAACTTTCCAGTAATCCAGCACTTACTACAAAATTGGTAAGCTTGTTCCACTCGTCCACCACCCTATTAGTGAACCAGTTTCTTCCTATCTCCCTCCTAAACCTAGACTTATCCAACTTAAATCCGTTGCTCCGAGTCCTATCCTGCTCGGATATTATAAGAACTTTATCTATATCCCCTTATTGATTCCTTTCACCCACTTAAATACTTCTATCATATCTCCCGCACTCTTCGTCTTTCTAGGGAATGCGAGTTAAATTTCTTTAACCTATCCTGATATGGAAGGTTTCTAAGTCCCGGAATCATTTTCGCCATTCTTCGCTGCACCGACTCTAGTGAATTGATATCCATTCTATAATAAGGGCACCAGAACTGAACCGCATAATCGAGGTGCGGCCTGACTAGCGCAAGATATAGTTGCAATAAGACCTCTGCACTCTTATTACTTACTTCTAGATATAAAACCCAATACTCTGTTTGCCTTATTTCGAACATTAGCGCACTGTTTTCCAGGCCGTAGGTCCGGGCTTACAAGTACCCCTAGGTCTCTTTCACAAGTCGACTTCTCTAGGTTGTTGTTGTTAAGGCTGTATACATTGTCAGTATTTGTTCTTCCAATATTAAGTACGCTGCACTTGCTGGTGTTGAATTTCATTTGCCATTTTTCAGACCACCCTTGCAGTTTATTTAGATACTCCTGTAATGCATTTGCATCCTGCCCTGAATTAATCTGCCGCCCTATTTTGGTGTCATCCGCAAACTTGCTTTCGTCACTGCTGACCCCAGTATCTAGATCGTTTATGTAGATTATGAACAAGAGTGGGCCTAGTACTCACCCCTGGGGAACCCCACTGGTTACACGGCCCCACCCAGATTTAACACCATCTATGCTGACCCTCTGCGTTCTATCGGTGAGCCATGATTTTATCCAATTTAAAACTTCCCCCTCGATACCATGAGCCTTAATCTTTCTCAGAAGCCTCTGATGCAGTACTGTCAAATGCTTTGCTAAAGTCTAAGTAAATTATATCGTAATTTTCGTCATTATCTACTACCTCGAAGACTTTCCTAAAAAACGTCAGCAGATTTGTTAGATAAGATTTTCCCTTTGTAAACCCATGTTGCAAGTCATAGATTAATTTGCTTTTCTCTAGATGCGATCGAATGCTATCTGCTATAACTGATTCAAGAAATTTCCCCACTACTGACGTCAAACTGATCGGCCGGTAATTTGACGCTGATGCTCTGTCTCCCTTTTTGAATATGGGTACTACATTTGCCTGTTTCCACAAGTCTGGCACAACTCCGGTGTCTAATGATTTTGTAAATAAATTTACAAGGGGTTCGCTAATCTGTTCCCTACACTCTTTCAAGACTCGAGGGAAAATTTCGTCCGGCCCTGGGGATTTTGTCTTTAGTTTATTTGTCCACAGGTTCCTGCTACGTTTACCTGGATACACTCCATTTCGTCACCACTAACAGACCGTTAGTTGCTGGTATTAACATGACAAATTCTAAGTTATTATTTTACACGAATAGAAATTACACATGTATACAGACGACTCGAGAAGTATTATGTTATTATTATACATGAATTTATTATTTAATAAAGAAACGATTAAAACGTTGGTAAATAAACAAAATACAGAACAATTGAAGGTAATTTGGCACCAGCGCATAAACCACCGAGCAGCAAAGAACAATCTCGCTCTATACCTCCTTGTCACTCTTCTTCAGAGATAGGCCTCAATGGTTGATTTGCAATTACAACTAGTTGCTGAGCACAAGCTAAAATCGTGCACAAGAGAAGGAAATCATGACAAACAAGTCCGTCTCTGGAAGCTGTGGAATGAATTTGATGTATTAATTATGTAAAAATTCTTGGGAATTTATTGCCCTGAAATGGTGAGGAGAATGAACGCAGTGACGAAAAGGGTAAAAAAAAGTGGTGACAAAATGGGCAGACCCGTTTACCCAAGGTTATATTCCTCACTTAAGAGTCAGTTGTCTCCTCCTCCTCCTTGTAGGTTACATAATAAAATAAGGAGTCTGCAATAGGCCGGTTGGCAGCTCCTGTCGAGAGTTACTACCACACTCTACCATCCATGAATCTATCCAGCTTCCTTTTGAAACTTTCCAGCGTTCCAGCACTTACTACAAAGTTGTTAAGCTTGTTCCACTCGTCCACCACCCTATTTGTGAACCAGTTCCTTCCTACCTCCCTCCTATACGTAAACTTATCCGGTTAGGTCGGTCCGATTAATTACCCAAATGTAGCCACAATGAAGTCAAATAATGGTCCTA
>NW_024740614.1:0-13789 GCF_018991925.1 Homarus americanus | reverse complement strand
GAGGGGCCTTTGTTATACTCGATGAGGGGCCTTTGTTATACTCAATCATGGGCCATTGTTATATTCAACCAGGGACTTTGTTATACTCGAACATGGGGATTTGTTATATTCGATTAGGGGACTTTGTTATACTCGATGAGGGGCATTTGTTATACTCGATCAAGGGCCTTTGCTAAACTCGATTAAGGGACTTCGTTAGACTCGATTAGGGGACTTTGTTATACTCGATCAGGGGCCTTTGTTATTCTCGACCAGGGGCCTTTGTTATGCTCGATCAGGGGACTTTGTTATACTCGATCAGGGGGCTTTGTTTTCCTCGATCAGGGGACTTTGTTATACTCCACAATGGTCTTTGTTATACTCCATCAGGGGCCTTTGTTATACTCGCCCAGGAGACTTTGTTATACTCGATCAGAGGACTTTGTATTATTCGAAGACGGGGTTTTGTTATGCTCGACCAGGGGCCTTTGTTATGCTCGATAAGGGGACTTTGTTATATACGATCAGAGGACTTTGTTATTCTCGATCAGGGGCCTTGCTTATAATCGACCAGGGGACTTTGTTATACTCGACCAGGGGAATTTGTTATACTCGATCAGGGGAATTTGTAATACTCGACCACGGGACTTTGTTATACTCGATAAGGGGACTTTGTTATGCTCGATAAGGGGCCTTGGTTATACTCGACCAAAGGACTTTGTTATACTAGACCACGGGACATTGTTATACTCGAGCAGGGGACTTTGTTGTACTTGATCACTGGACTTTGTAATATTAGTTCAGGGGGGCTTTGTTATACTCGACCAGGGGCCTTTCTTATGCTCGATAAGGGGACTTTGTTATATTCGATCCTGGTACTTTTTTATACTCGATCAGGGAACTTTGTTATACTCCATCATGATCTTTGTTATACTCCATCAGGGGCCTTTGTTATACTCGACCAGGGGACTTTGTTATACTCAATCAGGGGACTTTGTTATGCTCGATCAGGGGCCTTGGTTATACTCGATCATGGGGCTTTGTTTTCCTTGATCAGGGGTCTTTGTTATACTCCATCAGGGTCTTTGTTATACTCCATCAGGGGCGTTTGTTATACTCGACCAGGGGACTTTGTTATACTCGATCAGGGGCCTTTGTTATTCTCGACCAGAGGACTTTGTTATCCTCGACCAAAGGACGTTGTTATACTCGATGATTGGACTTTGTTATACTCGATCAGGGGGCTTTGATATGCTCGATCAGGGGACTTTGTTATACTCGATCAGGGGACTTTGTTATACTCGATCAGGGGACTTTGTTTTCCTTGATCAGGGGTCTTTGTTATACTCCATCATGGACTTTGTTATACTCGATCAGGGGCCTTTGTTATTCTCGACCAGAGGACTTTGTTATACTCGACCAGAGGACTTTGGTATACTCGATGATTGGACTTTGTTATACTCGATCAGGGGGCTTTGATATACTCGATCAGGGGACTTTGTTATACTCGATCAGGGGACTTTGTTATACTCGATGATTGGGCTTTGTTATACTTGATCAGGGGACTGTGTTATACTCGACCAGGGTCCATTGTTATACTCGACCAGTGGCCTTTGTTATACTCCATCAGGCGGCTTTGTTATATTCGATTAGGGGACTTTGTTTTACTCGACCAGGGGCCTTTGTTATGGTCAACCAGGGGACTTTGTTATACTCAATCAGGGGACTTTGTTATACTCGATCAGGGAGCATTGTTTTCCTCGACCAGGGGACTTTGTTAAAACTCGATTAGGGGACTTTGTTATACTCGATGATTGGGCTTTGTTTTACTCGATCAAGGGCCTTTGTCAATCGATCAGGGGACTTTGTTAGACTCGATGAGGGGCCTTTGTTATACTCGATGAGGGCCCTTTGTTATACTCAATCATGGGCCATTGTTATATTCAACCAGGGACTTAGTTATACTCGAACAGGGGGCTTTGTTATATTCGATTAGGGGACTTTGTTATACTCGATGAGGGGCATTTGTTATACTCGATCAAGGGCCTTTGTTAAATTCGATTAAGGGTCTTTGTTAGACTCGATTAGGGGACTTTGTCATACTCGATCAGGGGCCTTTGTTATTCTCGACCAGGGGCCTTTGTTATGCTCGATCAGGGGACTTTGTTATACTCGATCAGGGGGCTTTGTTTTCCTCGATCAGGGGACTTTGTTATACTCCATCATGGTCTTTGTTATACTCAATCAGGGGCCTTTGTTATACTCGACCAGGGGACTTTGTTATACTTAATTAGGGTACTTTGTAATATTCGATAAGGGGGGCTTTGTTATACTCGACCAGGGGCTTTTGTTATGCTCGATAAGGGGACTTTGTTATACTCGATCAGGGGCCTTTGTTATACTCGATTAGGGGACATTACTATACTCGACCAGGGAACTTTGTTATACACGAACAGGGGATATGTTATACTTGATCAGGGGATGTGTTATACTCGATGAGGGGACTTTGTTATACTCGATCAGGGGGCTTTGTTTTCCTTGATCAGGGGTCTTTGTTATACTCCATAAGGGTCTTTGTTATACTCTATCAGGGGCTTTTGTTATACTCGACCAGGGGACTTTGTTATACTCGATCAGGGGCCTTTGTTATTCTCGACCAGAGGACTTTGTTTTACTCGACCTGAGGACTTTGTTATGCTCGATGATTGTGCTTTGTTATACTCGATCAGGGGGCTTTGATATACTCGATCAGAGGACTTTGTTATACTCGATCAGGGGACTTTGTTATACTCGATCAGGGGGCATTGTTTTCCTTGATCAGGGGTCTTTGATATAATCCATCATGGACTTTGTTATACTCGATCAGGGGCCTTTGATATTCTCGACCAGAGGACTTTGTTATACTCGACCAGAGGACTTTGTTATACTCGATGATTGGACTTTGTTATACTCGATCAGGGGGATTTGATATACTCGATCAGGGGACTTTGTTATACTCGATCAGGAGACTTTGTTTTACTCGATGATTTGGCTTTGTTATACTCGATCAGGGGACTTTGTTATACTCGACCCGGGTCCATTGTTATGCTCGACAAGTGGCCTTTGTTATTCTCCATCAGGCGGCTTTGTTATATTCGATTAGGGGACTTTGTTTTACTCGACCAGGGGCCTTTGTTATGGTCAACCAGGGGACTTTGTTATACTCAATCAGGGGACTTTCTTATACTCGATCAGGGGGCTTTGTTTTCCTCTACCAGCGGACTTTGGTATATTCGACCAGGGGACTTTGTTAGACTCGATGAGGGGCCTTTGTTATACTCGATGAGAGGCCTTTGTTATGCTCAATCATGAGCCATTGTTATATTCAACCAGGGGACTTTGTTATACTCGATCAGGGGGTTTTGTTATATTCGATTAGGGGACTTTGTTATACTCGATGAGGGGCATTTGTTATACTCGATCAATGGCCTTTGCTATACTCGATTAAGAGACTTTCTTACACTCGATTAGGGGCCTTTGTTATTTTCGATCAGGGGACTTCGTTATACCTGATGAGGGGATTTTGGTATACTCGACCTGGGGCCTTTGTTATGCTCGATTAGGGGACTTTGTTATGCTCGATCATGGGCCTTTGTTATACTATATCAGGGGCTTTATTATACTCGACCAGGGGGGTTTGATATACTCGATCGGGATACTTTGTTATTCTCGGTAAGGGGTTTTATTATACTCGATCAGGAGACTTTGTTATACTCGATTAGGGGACTTTGTTATACTCGATCAAGGGACTTTGTTACACTTGATCAGGGGGCTTTGTTTTCCTCGATCAGGGGACCTTGTTATACTCCATCATGGTCTTTGTTATACTCCATCAGGGGCCTTTGTTATACTCGACAAGGGGACTTTTTTGTACTCGATTAGGGGACTTTGTTATACTTGATCAGGGGACTTTGTAATATTCGATCAGGGGGGCTTTGTTATACTCGACCAGGGGCCTTTGTTATACTCGATAAGGGGTCTTTGTTATACTCGATCAGAGGCCTTTGTTATAATCGATTAGGGGACATTACTTTACTCGACCAGGGAACTTTGTTATACACGATCAGGGGATATATTATACTCGATCATGATATGTGTTATACTCGATGAGGGGTCTTTGTTATACTCGATCAGGGGGCTTTGTTATACTCAATCAGGGAGCTTTGTTTTCCTCGATCAGGTGACTTTGTTATACTCCATCAGGCATCTTTGTTATTCTCCATTAGGGGCCTTTGTTATACTCCATCAGGGTCTTTGTTATACTCCATTAGAGGCCTTTGTTACTCTCAAACAGGGGACTTTGTTTTGCTCGATCAGGGGACTTTGTTATACTTGATTAGGGGACTTTGTATCATTCGATCACGGGGGGCTTTGTTATGATCGCCCCGGGGCCTTTGTTATGATCGATAAGGGGACTTTGTTATACTCGATGAGGAGGCTTTGTTGGACTCAACCGGGGGCCTTTGTTATACTCGATGAGGGGCCTTGGTTTTACTCGACCAGGGGACTTTATTATACTGTACTCGATCAAGGGAATTTGTTATACTCGACCAGGGGACTTTGTTATACTCGATACTTGGACTTTGTTATACTCGATCAGGGGACTTTGTTATACTCGATTAAGGGCCTTTGTTATACTCGATCAAGGGCCTTTGTCATACTCGATCAGAGGACTTTGTTAGACTCGATGAGGGGTCTTTGTTATAGTCGATGAGGGGCCTTTTTTATACTAAATCATGGGCCTTTGTTATACTCAACCAGGGGACTTTGTTATACTCGATCAGGGGAATTTGTTATACTCGACCAGGGGATTTTACTATACTCGATGAGGGGACTTTTTTATATTCGATCAGGGGACTTTGTTATACACGATCACGTGCCTTTATTATTCTTGATCAGGGGACTTTGTTATATTCGATGAGGGGTCTTTGTTATACTCGATCAGGGGACATTACTATACTAGACCAGGGAACTTTGTTATACACGATCAGGTGATATGTTATACTCGATCAGGGGATGTGTCATACTCGATCTGGGGACTTTGTTATACTCGATCAAGAGGCTTTGTAATACTCAACCAGGGGACTTTGTTATACTCGATCAGGGGAATTTGTTATACTAGATGAGGGGACTTTGTTATACTCGATTAGGGGGCTTTGTTATACTCGACCAGGGTCCTTTGTTATGCTCGATCAGAGGACTTTGTTATACTAGATCAGGGGACTTTGTTATACTCGATCAGGGGCTTTTATTATAATCGAGCAGGGGACTTTGTTATACTCGATTAGACGACTTTGTTATACTCGATGAGGGGACTTTGTTATATTCGATCAGGGGGCTTTGTTTTCCTCGATCAGGGGACTTTGTTTTACTCCATCATGGTCTTTGTTATACTCGATCAGGGGACTTTGTTATACTCGATCCGAGGACTTTGTTATACTTGATCAGGGGACTTTGTTATACTCGACGATGGGTCTTTGTTATACTCGATCAGGGGACATTACTATACTCGACCAGGGAATTTTGTTATACACGATCAGGGGATATGTTATACTCGATCAGGGGACGTGTTATACTCGATCAAGGGTCTTTAATATACTCAATCAAGGGCCTTTGTTATACTCGATCAGGGGACTTTGTTATACTCGAGCAGGGGACTTTGTTATACTCGACCATGGGACTTTGTTATACCCGATCAGGGGACTTTGTTATACTCGATCAAGGGTCTTTATTATACTCAATCAAGGGCCTTTGTTATACTCGATCAGGGGCGTTTGTTATACTCGATCAGGTGACTTTGTTATACTCGACCATGGGACTTTGTTATACTCGCTAAGGGTACTTTGTTATACTCGATCAAGGGTCTTTATTATACTCAATCAAGGGCCTTTGTTATACTCGATCAGGGGACTTTGTTATACTCGACCAGGGGACTTTGTTATACTCGATCTGAGGACTTTGTTATATCACTCTGATCAGGGGAATTTTTGTTGGTACCGATCAGGGACTTTGTTATACTCGACCAGGACTTTGTTATGTCTATTGAGGAGGGTTTATAATGATCAGGGCCTTTTATTATACCATTCAAGGGCCTTTGTTATACTCGATCAGGGGACTTTGTTATACTCGACCAGGGGACTTTGCTATACTCGACCAGGGGACTTTGTTATACTCGATCTGAGGACTTTGTTATACTCGATCAGGGGACTTTGTTATACTCGATCAGGGGACTTTGTTATACTCGACCAGGGGACTTTTTTATACTCATTGAGGGGGGTTTTTTATAATCGATCAGGGGCCTTTATTATACTCAATCAAGGGCCTTTGTTATACTCGATCAGGGGACTTTGTTATACTCGACCAGGGGACTTTGTTATATCAGATGAGGGGACTTGTTATACTTTAGGGGACTTTGTTATACTCGACCGCGGGATCTTTGTTGTACTCTCGACCAGGGGACTTTGTTATACCCGCGATGAGGGGACTTCATTATACTTCGACGAGGGCCTTTTGTTATACTCGAACAGGTGGCTTTGTTATATTCGATTAGGGGACTTTGTTATACCCGATGAGGGGCATTTGTTATACTCGATCAAGGGCCTTTGCTATACTCGATCAGGGGACTTTGTTATACTCGAACAGGGGACATTGGTATACTCGACCAGGGGACTTTGTTAGACTCGATGAGGGCCTTTGTTGTACTCGATGAGAGGCCTTTGTTATGCTCAATCATGAGCCATTGTTATATTCAACCAGGGGACTTTGTTATACTCGATCAGGGGGTTTTGTTATATTCGATTAGTGGACTTTGTTATACTCGATGAGGGGCATTTGTTATACTCGATCAATGGCCTTTGCTATACTCGATTAGGAGACTTTCTTACACTCGATTAGGGCCTTTGTTATTTTCGATCAGGGGACTTCGTTATACTTGATGAGGGGGTTTTGTTATACTCGACCTGGGGCCTTTGTTATGCTCGAATAGGGGACTTTGTTATGCTCGATCAGGGGCCTTTGTTATACTATATCAGGGGCTTTATTATACTCGACCAAGGGGGTTTGATATACTCGATCAGGATACTTTGTTATTCTCGGTAAGGGGTTTTATTTTACTCTATCAGGGGACTTTGTTATACTCGATCAGGGGACTTTGTTATACTCGATCAGGGAGTTTTGTTATACTCGACCAGGGTGCTTTGTAATACTCGATCAAGGGACTTTGTTATACTTGATCAGGGGGCTTTGTTTTCCTCGATCAGGGGACCTTGTTATACTCCATAATGGTCTTTGTTATACTCCATGAGGGGCCTTTGTTATTCTCGACAAGGGGACTTTTTTGTACTCGATCAGGGGACTTTGTTAAACTTGATCAGGGGACTTTGTAATATTCGATCAGGAGGGCTTTGTTATACTCGACCAGGGGCCTTTGTTATACTCGATAAGGGGACTTTGTTATACTCGATCAGAGGCCTTTGTTATAATCGATTAGGGGACATTACTTTTCTCGACCAGGGAACTTTGTTATACACGATCAGGGGATATGTTATACTCGATCATGATATGTGCTATAATCGATGAGGGGTCTTTGTTATACTCGATCAGGGGGCTTTGTTATACTCAATCAGGGAGCTTTGTTTTCCTCGATCAGGTGACTTTGTTATACTCCATCAGGCGTCTTTGTTATTCTCCATTAGGGGCCTTTGTTATACTCCATCAGGGTCTTTGTTATACTCCATTGGAGGCCTTTGTTACTCTCAAACAGGGGACTTTGTTTTACTCGATCAGGGGACTTTGTTATACTTGAATAGGGGACTTTGTATCATTCGATCACGGGGGGCTTTGTTATGCTCGCCCAGGGGCCTTTGTTATGATCGATAAGGGGACTTTGTTATACTCGATGATTAGGCTTTGTTATACTCAACCGGGGGCCTTTGTTATACTCGATGAGGGGCCTTGGTTATACTCGACCAGGGGACTTTATTATACTGTACTCGATCAAGGGAATTTGTTATAGTCGACCAGGGGACTTTGTTATACTCGATAAGGGGACTTTGTTATACTCGATCAGGGGACTTTGTTATACTCGATTAAGGGCCTTTGTTATACTCGATCAAGGGCCTTTGTCATACTCGATCAGAGGACTTTGTTAGACTCGATGAGGGGTCTTTGTTATAGTCGATGAGGGGCCTTCTTTATATTAAATCATGGGCCTTTCTTATACTCAACCAGGGGACTTTGTTATACTCGACCAGGGGATTTTACTATACTCGATGAGGGGACTTTTTTATATTCGATCAGGGGACTTTGTTATACTCTCGATGAGGGGTATTTGTTATACTCGATCAATGGCCTTTGCTATACCTCGATTAGGGAGACTCTTCTTACACTCGATTAGGGCCTTTTGTTATTTTCGATCAGGGGACTGTTTATACTTGATGAGGGTTTTGTTATACTCGACCTGGGGCCTTTGTTATGCTCTCGCTGATTAGGGACTTTTGTTATAGCTCGATGAGGGCCTTCTTATATTAAAATCATGGGCTCTTTCTTATACCTCAACCAGGGGACTTTTGTTATAATTCCCACCAGGATTTTACTATACTCGATGAGGGGACTTTTTTATATTCGATCAGGGGACTTTGTTATACTCGATCACGTGCCTTTATTATTCTTGATCAGGGGACTTTGTTATATTCGATGAGGGGTCTTTGTTATACTCGATCAGGGGACATTACTATACTAGACCAGGGAACTTTGTTATACACGATCAGGTGATATGTTATACTCGATCAGGGGATGTGTCATACTCGATCTGGGGACTTTGTTATACTCGATCAAGAGGCTTTGTAATACTCAACCAGGGGACTTTGTTATACTCGATCAGGGGAATTTTTTATACTCGACCAGGGCATTTTGCTATACTCGATCAGGGGAATTTGTTATACTCGACCATGGGACTTTGTTATACTAGAGACTTTTTTATACTCGATGAGAGGGCTTTGTTATACTCGATCAGGGGACTTTGTTATACTCGACCAGGGTCCTTTGTTATGCTCGACCTGTGGCCTTTGTTATAATCGATCAAGGGCTTTGTTATATTCGTTTAGGGAACTTTATTAGACTCGATGAGGGGCATTTGATATTCTCGATCAAGGGCCTTTGCTATACTCGATCAGGGGATATTGTTATACTAGATGAGGGGACTTTGTTATACTCGATTAGGGGGCTTTGTTATACTCGACCAGGGTCCTTTGTTATGCTCGATCAGAGGACTTTGTTATACAAGATCAGGGGATTTTGTTATACTCGATCAGGGGCCTTTATTATAATCGAGCAGGGGACTTTGTTATACTCGATTAGGCGACGTTGTTATACTCGATGAGGGGACTTTGTTATATTCGATCAGGGGGCTTTGTTTTCCTCGATCAGGGGACTTTGTTTTACTCCATCATGGTCTTTGTTATACTCGATCAGGGGACTTTGTTATACTCGATCCGAGGACTTTGTTATACTTGATCAGGGGACTTTGTTATACTCGATGAGGGGTCTTTGTTATACTCGATCAGGGGACATTACTATACTCGACCAGGGAATTTTGTTATACACGATCAGGGGATATGTTATACTCGATCAGGGGATGTGATATACTCGATCAAGGGTCTTTAATATACTCAATCAAGGGCCTTTGTTATACTCGATCAGGGGACTTTGTTATACTCGATCAAGGGTCTTTATTATACTCAATCAAGGGCCTTTGTTATACTCGATCAGGGGCCTTTGTTATACTCGATCAGGTGACTTTGTTATACTCGACCATGGGATTTTGTTATATTCGATCAGGGGACTTTGTTATACTCGATCAAGGGTCTTTATTATACTCAATCAAGGGCATTTGTTATACTCGATCAGGGGACTTTGTTATACTCGAGCAGGGGGCTTTGTTATACTCGATCAGGGGCCTATATTATACTCAATCAAGGGCCTTTGTTATACTCGATCAGGGGACTTTGTTATACTCGACCAGGGGACTTTGTTATACTCGACCAGGGGACTTTGTTATACTCGATCTGAGGACTTTGTTATACTAGATCAGGGGACTTTGTTATACTCGATCAGGGGACTTTGTTATACTCGACCAGGGGACTTTGTTATACTCATTGAGGGGGTTTTTATACTCGATCAGGGCTCTCATTATACCAATCAAGGGCCTTGTTATACTCGATCAGGGACTTTGTTATACTCGACCAGGACCTTGTTATACCTTTAATTAGGACTCTTGTTATACCTCGATCTGGAGGACTTTGTTATACCTGACTAGGTATTCGTTATACCTTTACCAGGGACTTTTGTTATACCTTTATCAGGGACTTGTTATATTCGGATGAGGGGCTTTGATATACTCGATCAGGGGGCTTTTGTTATACTCGATCAGGGCCTTTATGCTCAATCAAGGGCCTTTTGTTATACTCGATCAGGGGACTTTGTTATACTTTATCTGTGGGATTTTGCTATACCTTGAACTGTGACCTTGGTTATACCCGATGAGGACTTTGTTATACCCGGACGAGGGCCCTTTGTTATAATTTTGGTATCTTCGGTTATACCTCGATCAGACTTGTTATACCCTATGAGGGGCTTTGACATACCGATCAGGGACTTTGTTATACTCGATCAAGGGACTTTGTTATACTCGATGATCGGGCTTTGTTATACTCGATCAGGGGACTTTGTTATGCTCGACATGGGTCCTTTGTTATGCTTGACCAGTGGCCTTTGTTATCCTCGATTATAGGACTTTGTTATACACGATCAGGGGACTTTGTTTTACTCGATCAGGGGACCTTTTTATATTCGATCAGAGGACTTTGTTATACTCGATGAGGGGCCTATATTATACTCGATCAGGGGCTTTGTTATACTCGATCAGGAGACATTACTATACTCAACCAGGGAACTTTGTTATTCACGATCAGGGGATATGTTATACTCGATCAGGGGATGTGTTATACTCGATGAGGGGACTTTGTTATTCTCGATCAGGAGGCTTTATTATACTCGATAAGGTGACTTTGTTATACTCGACCATGGGACTTTGTTATATTCGATCAGGGGTCTTTGTTATACTCGATCAAGGGTCTTTATTATACTCAATCAAAGGCCTTTGTTATACTCGATCAGGGGACTTTGTTATACTCGAGCAGGGGGCTTTGTTATACTCGATCAGGGGCCTATATTATACTCAATCAAGGGCCTTTGTTATACTCGATCAGGGGACTTTGTTATACTCGACCAGGGGACTTTGTTATACTCGATCTGAGGACTTTGTTATACTCGATCAGGGGACTTTGTTATACTCGACAAGGGGACTTTGTTATACTCGACCAGGGGACTTTGTTATACTCATTGAGGAGGGTTTTTTATACTCGATCAGGGGCCTTTATTATACTCAATCAAGGGTTTTGAAAGCAGGATCGGTCAGGGATTTGTTATACCCCATCAGGACTTTGTTAGTACTCGACCAGGATTCTGGGAGCATACCTCGATCTGAGTGACCTTTGTTATACCTCATCAGGACTTTTGTTATACTCGACCAGGGACTTTTGTTATACTCGATCAGGGACTTTGTTATACTGATGAGGGGCTTTGATATGCCTCGATCAGGGGCTTTGAAAGAGCACTCGATCAGGGGCCTTTATTATGCTCAATCAAGGGCCTTTGTTATACTCGATCAGGGGACTTTGTTATACTCGACCAGGGGACTTTGTTATACTCGACCAGGGGACTTTGTTATACTCGATGAGGGTACTTTGTTATACTCGACGAGGAGCCTTTGTTATACTCGAACAGGGGACTTTGTTATACTCGATCAGGGGACTTTGTTATACTCGATGAGGGGGCTTTGATATACTCGATCAGGGGACTTTGTTATACTCGATCTAGGGACTTTGTTATACTCGATGATTGGGCTTTGTTATACTCGATCAGGGGACTTTGTTATGCTCGACATGGGTCCTTTGTTATGCTTGACCAGTGGCCTTTGTTATACTCGATTATAGGACTTTGTTATACACGATCAGGGGACTTTGTTTTACTCGATCAGGGGACCTTTTTATATTCGATCAGAGGACTTTGTTATACTCGATGAGGGGCCTATATTATACTCGATCAGGGGCTTTGTTATACTCGATCAGGAGACATTACTATACTCTACCAGGGAACTTTGTTATTCACGATCAGGGGATATGTTATACTCGATCAGGGGATGTGTTATACTCGATGAGGGGACTTTGTTATTCTCGATCAGGAGGCT
The DNA here is from genome assembly GCF_018991925.1 of Homarus americanus. Taxonomy (NCBI): domain Eukaryota; kingdom Metazoa; phylum Arthropoda; class Malacostraca; order Decapoda; family Nephropidae; genus Homarus; species Homarus americanus. The sequence goes on along the minus strand of NW_024740614.1, from coordinate 1,464 downwards.
TTATTATACTCGATAAGGTGACTTTGTTATACTCGACCATGGGACTTTGTTATATTCGACGAGGGGACTTTGTTATACACGATCAGGGGACTTTGTTATACTCGATCAGAGGACTTTGTTATACTCGATCAGGGGACTTTGTTATACCCGACCAGGGGACTTTGTTATACTCGAACAGGGGGGTTGTTATACTCGATCAGGGACATTACTATACTTGACCAGGGAACTTTGTTATACACGATCAGGTGATATGTTATACTCGTTCAGGGGATGTGTTATATTCTATTAGGTGCTTTGTTATACTCGATCAAGAGGCTTTGTTATACTCAACGGGGGGCTTTGTTATACTCGATCAGGGGGCTTTGTTATATTCGATCAAGGGACTTTGTTATACTCGACCATTGGACTTTGGTATACTAGATCAGGGGACTTTGCTATACTCGATGAGGGGCATTTGTTATTCTCGATCAAGGGCCTTTGCTATACTCGATCAGGGGATTTTGTTATACTAGATGAGGGGACTTTGTTATACTCGATCAGGGGGCTTTGTTATACTCGACCAGGATCCTTTGTTATGGTCGACCAGAGGACTTTGTTATACTAGATCAGGGGACTTTGTTATACTCGATCAGGGGCCTTTATTATATTCGACCAGGGGACTTTGTTATACTCGATTAGGGGATTTTTTATACTCGATGAGGGGGCTTTGATATACCAGATCAGGGGGCTTTGTTATATTCGATTAGGGGACTTTGTTATACTCGAAGAGGGGCATTTGTTATACTCGATCAAGAGCCTTTGCTATACTCGATCAGGGGAATTTGTTATACTAGATCAGGGGACTTTGTTATACTCGATTAGGTGACTTTGTTATACTCGATGAGGGGACGTTGTTATACTCGATCAGGGGGCTTTGTTTTCCTCGATCAGGGGACTTTGTTATACTCCATCATGGTCTTTGTTATACTCGATCAGGGGACATTGTAATACTCGATCAGAGGACTTTGTTATACTTGATCAGGGGACATTACTGTACTCGACCAGGGAACTTTGTTATACACGATCAGGGTATATGTTACACTCGATCAGGGGATGTGTTATACTCAACCGGGGGCGTTTGTTATACTCGATCATGGGCCTTTGTTATACTCGATTAGGTGACTTTATTAAACTCGACCTTGGGACATTGTTATACTCGATCAGGGGATTTGTTATACTCCATCAGGGGCCTTTATTATACTCAATCAAGGGCCTTTGTTATACTCGATCTGGGGACTTTGTTATACTCGACCAGGGGACTTTGTTATACTCGATGAGGGGACTTTGTTATACTCGATGAGGGGCCTTTGTTATACTCTAACAGGGGACTTTGTTATACTCGATCAGGGGACTTTGTTATACTCGATGAGAGGGCTTTGATATACCCGATCAGGAGACTTTGTTATACTCGATCAGGAGACATTA
>NW_024740613.1:0-18269 GCF_018991925.1 Homarus americanus | reverse complement strand
GGACTTTGTTATACTCGATCAGGTGGTTTTGTTATACTCGACCACTGGTCTTTGTTATGATCGAGTATAACAAACGCCCCCGGTTGAGTATAACACACCCTCTGTTCGAGTATAACATATCCCCTGATCAAGTATAACAAAGACCCCTCATCGAGTATAACAAAGTCCCCTGATCAAGTATGACAAAGTCCTCTGATCGAGTATAACAAAGTCCCCTGATCGAGTATAACAAAGACCATGATGGATTATACCAAAGTCCCCTGATCGAGGAAAACAAAGCCCCCTGATCGAGTATGACAAAGTCCCCTCATCGAGTATAACAAAGTCGCCTAATCGAGTATAACAAAGTCCCCTGATCTAGTATAACAAAATCCCCTGATCGAGTATAGCAAAGGCCCTTGATCGAGTATAACAAATGGTCCTTTTCGAGTATAACAAAGTCCCCTAATCGAATATAACAAAGCCCCCTTGAACGGGTATATCAAAGCCCCCTCATCGAGAATAACAAAGTCCCCTTTTCGAGTATAACAAAGTCCCCTGATCGAGTATTACAAAGTTCCCTGGTCGAGTATAACAAAGGCCCATGATCGAGTATAACAAATGCCCTTGATCGAGTATAATAAAGTCCTCTGTTCGAGTATAACAAAGCCCCCTCATCAAGTATAACAAAGTCCCCTAATCGAATATAAAAAAGTCCCCAGATTGAGTAAAACAAAGTCCCCTGATCGAGTATAACAAAGTCCCCTGCTCGAATATAATAAAGGCCGCTGATCGAGTATAACAAAGTCCCTGATCTAGTATAACAAATTCCTCTGATCGAGTATAACAAAGCCCCCTGAATGAGTATAACAATGTCCCCTCATCTAGTATAACAAAATCCCCTGATCGAGTATAACATATCACCTGATTGTGTATAACAAAGTTCCCTGGTCTAGTATAGTAATGTCCCCTGATCAAGTATAACAAAGGCCCCTGATCGAGTATAACAAAGGAACCCGGTTGAGTATAACAAAGCCTCTTGATCGAGTATAACAAAGTCCCCTGATCGAGTATAACACATCCCCTGATCGAGTATAACATATCACCTGATCGTGTATAACAAAGTTCCCTTGTCTAGTATAGTAATGTCCCCTGATCGAGTATAACAAAGCCCCTGATCGAGTATAACAAAGTCCTCTGATCGAGTATAACAAAGTCCCCTGATCGAGTATAACAAAGGCCCTTGATCGAGTATAATAAAGGCACCTGATCGAGTATAACAAAGTCCCCTGATCGAATATAAAAAGTCCCCTCATCGAGTAAATCAAAGTCCCCTGGTCGAGTATAACAAAGTCCCCTGATTGCGTATAACAAAGTCCCCTGGTCGAGTATAACAAATTCCCCTCATCGAGTATAGCGAAGTCCCCTGGTCGAGTATAAAAAATTCGCCTGATCGAGTATAACAAAATCCCCTGGTTGAGTATAACAAAGGCCCCTCATCGAGTATAACAAAGGCCCCCGGTTGAGTATAACAAAGCCTTCAGATCGAGTATAACAAAGTCCCGTTATCGAGCATGATTGAGTATAAAAAAGGCCCCTCATCGACAATAACAAAGACCCCCTCATCGAGTCTAACAAAGTCCTCTGATCGAGTATGACAAAGGCCCTTGATCGAGTACAACAAAGACCCCTAATCGAGTATAACAAAGTCCCCTGACCGAGTATAACAAAGTCCCCTTATCGAGTATAACAAAGTCCCCTGGTCGAGCATAACAAATTCCCTTGATCGAGTATAACAAAGTCCCCTGGTCGAGTAAAACCAAGGCCCCTCATCGAGTATAACAAAGGCCCCCGGTTGAGTATAACAAAGCCTCCAGATCGAGTATAACAAACTGCCGTTATCGAGCATAACAAAGGCCCCTGGTCGAGCATATCAAAGCCCCCGTGATCGAATAATACAAAGTCCCCTGATGAAGTATAACAAAGTCCCCTGATCGAGTAAAACAAATTCGCCTGTTTGAGTATAACAAAGGCCCCTAATGGAGTATAACAAAGACCCTGATGGAGTATAACAAAGGCCCCTAGTGGAGAATAACAAAGACCCTGATGGAGTATAACAAAGTCCCCTGATCGAGGAAAACAGAGCCCCCTGATCGAGTATAACAAAGTCCCCTCATCGAGTATAACAAAGGCCCCTCATCGAGTATAACATATATCCTGATCGAGTATAACATATTCCCTGATCGTGTATAACAAAGTTCCCTGGTCGAGTACAGTAATGTCTTCTAATCGAGTATAACAAAGGCCCCTGATCAAGTATAACAAAGTCCCCTGATCGAGTATAACAAAGTCCCCTTGTCGAGTATAACAAAGGCCCCTGATGGAGTATAACACAGACCATGATCGAGTATAAGAAAGTCCTCTGATCGAGGAAAACAAAGCCCCCTGATCGAGTATAACAAAGTCCCTTGATCGAGTATAACAAAGCACCCTGGTCGAGTATAACAAAGCCCCCTGATCGAGTATAACAAAGTCCCCTGATCGAGTATAATAAAGCCCCCATGCCGAATATAACAAAGTAACCTGATCGAGTATATCAAACCCCCCTGGTCGAGTATAATAAAGGCCCTGATCGAGTATAACAAAGTCTCATGATCGATTATAACAAAGTCCCCTAATCGAGCATAACAAAGGCCCCTGGTCGAGTATAACAAAGTCCCCTCATCGAGTCTAACAAAGTCCCCTGGTCGAGTATAACAAAGTCCCCTGGTCGAGGAAAACAAAGCCCCCTTATCGAGTATAACAAAGTCCCCTGATTGAGTAAAACAAAGGCCACTGGTCGAGCATAACAATGGACCCTGGTCGAGTATAACAAAGTCCCCTGATCGAGTATAACAAAGCCCAACCATCGAGTATAACAAAGTCCCCTGATCGAGTATATCAAAGCCCCCTAACCGAGTATAACAAAGTCCAATCAAACACATCTCCTGATCGAGTATAACAAAGCCCCCTGATCGAGGAAAACAAAGTCCCCCGATCGAGTATAACAAAGTCCTCTCACCGAGCATAACAAATGCCCATGGTCGAGTATAACAAAGCCCTCTGATCGAGTATAACAAAGTCCCTCATCTAGTATAACAAAATCCCGTGATCGAGTATAGCAAAGGCCCTTGAATGAGTATAACAAATGCTCCTCATCGAGTATAACAAAGTCCCCTAATCGAATATAACAAAGCCCCCTGATCGAGTATAACAAAGGCCACTGGTAGAGCATAAGAAAGGACCCTGGTCGAGTATAACAAAGTCCCCTGGTCGAGTATAACCAAGGCCCCTGATCGTGAATAACAGAGTCCTCTGATGGAATATAACAAAGTCCCCTTATCGAGCATAACAAAGGCCCCTGGTCGAGCATAACAAAGCCCCCCTGATCGAATAATACAAAGTCCCCTGATCAAGTATAACAAAGTCCCCTGATCGAGTATAACAAAGTCTCCTGATCGAGTAAAACAAAGCCCCCTGATCGAGTATAACAAAGTCCCCTGATCGAGTATAACAAAGCCCTCTGATCGAGTATAACAAAGGCCCCTGATCGAGTATAACAAAGTCCCCTGACCGAGCATAGCAAAGACCCCTGGTCGAGTATAACAAAACCACCTGATCGAGTATAACAAAATCCCCTGGTTGAGTAAAACAAAGCCCCCTGATCGAGTATAACAAAGTCCCCTGATCGAGTTTAACAAATTCCCCTGATCGAGTATAACAAAGGCCCCCGGTTGAGTATAACAATGCCTCCTTGCTGAGTATAACAAAGCATCCTGATCGAGTATAGCAAAGTCCCCTAATCGAGTATAACACATCCCCTGATCGAGTAAAACATATCCCCTGATCGAGTATAACAAAGTTCCCTGGTCGAGTATAGTAATGTCCCCTGATCGAGTATAACAAAGCCCCCTGATCGAGTATAACAAAGTCCCCTGCTCAAGTATAACAAAGTCCCTAATCGAGTATAACAAAGTCCTCTGATCGAGTATAACAAAGGCCCTTGATCGAGTATAACAAAGTCCCCTGATCGAGTATAACAAATTCCCTGATCGAGTATAACAAAGTCCCCTGGTCGTATAAAAATTCCCTGATCGAGTATAACAAAGTCCCTGGTTGAGTATAACATGGCCCATGATCGAGTATAACAAAGGCCCCTGATCGAGTATAACAAAGTCCCCTGATCGAGTATAACAAAGTCCCCTTATCGAGTATAACAAAGTCCTCTGGTCGAGCACAACAAAGCACCCTGGTCGAGTATAACAAAGCCCCCTGATCGAGTATAACAAAGTCCCCTGATCGAGTATATCAAACCCCCCTGGTCGAACATAAGAAAGGCCGTGATCGAGTATAACAATGTCTCATGATCGAGTATAAGAAATTACCCTGGTTCGAGTATAACAAAAGCCCCTGATATAGTATAACAATGGCACCTGATCGAGTATAACAAAACCCCCTGATCGAGTATAACAAAGTCCCCTGATCGAGTATAACAAAGTCCCCTGGTCGAGTAAAACAAATCTCCTGATCGAGTAAAACAAAGTCCAATGATCGAGTATAACAAAGTCCCCTGGTCGAGTATAACAAATTCCCCTGATCGAGTATAACAAAGTCCCCTGATCGAGTATATCAAAGCCCCCACATCGAGTATAACAAAGTCCCCTCATCGAGTATAACAAAGTCCCCTGATCTAGTATAACAATGTACCCTGGTCGAGTATAACAAAGTCCCCTGATCGAGTATATCAAAGCCCCCACATCGAGTATAACAAAGTCCCCTAATCGAGTATAACAAAGTCTCCTGATCGAATATAACAAAGGCCCATAGTCGAGTATAACAAAGTCCCCTGATCTCGTATAACAAAGTCCCATGGTCGAGTATAACAAAGTACCTTGATCGACTATAACAAAGGCCCCTGATCGAGTATAACAAAGGCCCCCGGTTGAGTATTACAAAGCCTCCTTATCGAGTATAACAACGTCCCTGATCGAGTATAACACATCCCCTGATCGAGTATAACAGGTCCCCTGATCGTGTATAACAAAGCCCCCTCATCAAGTATAACAAAGTCCACTGGTCGAGTATAACAAAGTCCCCTGATCGATGTATAACAAAGTCCTCTGATCGAGTATAACAAAGTCCCCTAGTCGAGTATAACAAATGCCCTTGATCGAGTATAAAAAATTCCTCTGATCGAGTATAACAATGCCCCCTCATCTAGTATTCGATTAGGGGCCTTTGTTATACTCGAACAGGGGACTTTGTTATACTCGATCAGGGGACTTTGTTATACTGGATGAGGTGGCTTTGATATACTCGATCATGGGACTTTGTTATACTCGATCAAGGGACTTTGTTATACTCGTTGATTGGGCTTTGTTATACTCGATCAGGGGACTTTGTTATGCTCGACCAGAGTCCTTTGTTTTGCTTGAACAGTGGCCTTTGTTATACTCGATTAGAGGACTTTGTTATACACGATCAGGGGACTTTGTTTTACTCGATCAGGGGACTTTTTTATATTCGATCAGTGGACTTTGTTATACTCGATGAGGGGCCTTTATTATACTCGATGAGGCGGCTTTGTTATACTTGATCAGGGGACATTACTATGCTCGACCAGGGAACTTTGTTATACACGATCAGGGGATATGTTATACCCGTTCAGGGGATGTGTTATACTCGATCAGGGGACTTTGTTATACTCGATCAGGAACCAGGGGCCTTTGTTATACACGATCAGGGGACTCTTATTCGATCAGAGGACTTGGTTATACTCGATCAGGGGACTTTGTTATACTCGACCAGGAGACTTTGTTATACACGATCAGGGGACTTTGTTATACCGATCAGAGGACTTGGTTATACTCGACGAGGGGCCTTTGATACTCGATTATACTCGATCAGGGGACTTTGTTATACTTGATCAGGGAACTTTGTTATACACGATCAGGTGATATGTTATACGCGATCAGGGGATGTGTTATACTCGATCAGGGGACTTTGTTATACTCGATCAGGAGGCTTTGTTGTACTCAAACGGGGCCCTTTGTTATACTCGATCAGGGGCATTTGTTATACTCGATGAAGGGCCTTTGCTATACTCGATCAGGGGATTTTGTTATACTAGATGAGGGGACTTTGTTATACTCGATCAGGGGGCTTTGTTATACTCGACCAGGGGCCTTTGTTATGCTCGATCATAGGACTTTGTTATACTAGATTAGGGGACTTTGTTATACTCGATGAGGGGCCTTTATTATATTCGACCAGGGGACTTAATTATACTCGATTTGGGGGATTTTGTTATACACGATGAGGGGGCTTTGATATACCCGATCATGGGGGCTTTGTTATATTCGATTAGGGGACTTTGTTATACTCGAAGAGGGGCATTTGTTATACTCGTTCAAGGGCCTTTGCTATACTCGATCAGGGGATTTGTTATACTAGATCTGGGGACTTTGTTATACTCGATTAGGTGACTTTGTTATACTCGATGAGGGTACTTTGTTTTACTCGATCAGGGGACTCTTTTATATTCGATCAGGAGACTTAATTATACTCGATCAAGGGTCTTTGTTATACTCGATCAGGGGACTTTGTTATACTCGATCAGAGGACTTTGTTATACTTGATGAGGGGACTTTGTTATACTCGATGAGGGGTCTTTGTTATATTCGATTAGGGGACATTACTATACTCGACCAGGGAACTTTGTTATACACGCTCAGGGGATATGCTATTCTCGATCAAGGGAGTGTTATACTCAACCGGGGGCGTTTGTTATACTCGATCTTGGGCCTTTGTTATACTCGACCAGGGGCCTTTGTTATGCTCGATCAGAGGACTTTGTTATACTCGATCGGGGGACTTTGTTTTACTCGATGAGGGGGCTTTGTTATACTCGATCAGGGGACTTTGTTATACTCGATCAGGGGACTTTGTTTTACTCAATCTGGGGACTTTTTTATATTCGATTAGGGGACTTTGTTATACTTGATGAGGGGGCTTTGTTATTCTCGATCAGAGGACTTTATTATACTCGATCAAGGGCATTTGTTATACTCGATCATGGGCATTTGTTATACTCGACCAGGGAACTTTGTAATACTCGATCAGGGGACTTTGTTATTCTCGAAAAGGGGACTTTGTTATTCTCGATTAGGGGACTTTGTTATATTCGATTAGGGGCGTTTGATATACTCGATCAAGGGCCTTTGTTATAATCGATCAGGGGCCTTTGTTATACTCGATTAGAGGACTTTGTTATACACGATCAGGGGATATGTTATACTCCATCAGGGGATGTGTTATACTCGATCAGGGGACGTTGTTACACTCACTGAGGAGGCTTTGTTATACTCAACAGGGAGCCTTTGTTATACTCGATCAGGGGCCTTTGTTATACTCGATCATGAGACTTTGTTATACTCGACCAGGGGACTTTGTTATACTCGATTAGAGGACTTTGTTATACTCAATCAGGAGACTTTGTTATACTCGACCAGGGGACTTTGTTATACATGATGAGGGGGCTTTGTTATATTCGATCATGGGACATTACTATACTCGACCAGGGAACTTTGTTATACACGATCAGGGGACATGTTATACTCGATCAGAGGATGTGTTATACTCAAGAGGGGGCCTTTGTTATACTCGATCATGAGACTTTGTTATATTCGATCAGGGCCTTTATTATACTCGATGAGGGGTCTTTGTTATACTCGATCAGGGGACATTACTATACTCGACCAGGGAACTTTGTTATACATGATCAGGGGATATGTTATTCTCGATTAGGGGATGTGTTATACTCAACCGGGGGCGTTTGTTATACTCGATCATGGGCCTTTGTTATACTCGACCAGGGGCCTTTGTTATGCTCGATTAGAGGACTTTGTTATACTCGATCGGGGGACTTTGTTTTACTCGATGAGGGGGCTTTGTTATACTCGATCATGGGACTTTGTTATACTCGATCAGGGGACTTTGTTTTACTCAATCTGGGGACTTTTTTATATTCGATCAGGGGACTTTGTTATACTTGATGAGGGGGATTTGTTATACTCGATCAGAGGACATTATTATACTCGATCAAGGGCATTTGTTATACTCGATCATGGGCCTTTGTTATACACGATCAGCGGGCTTTGTTATACTCGACCAGGGGACTTTGTTATACTCGAAAAGGGGACTTTGTTATTCTCGATAAGGGGACTTTGTTATATTCGATTAGGGGAGTTTGTTATACTCGATCAAGGGCCTTTGTTATACTCAATCACGGGCCTTTGTTATACTCGATCAGGGGACTTTGTTATACTCGATCAGGGGACATTGTTATACTCGACCAGAGGACTTTGTTATACTCGATCAGGGGGCTTTGTTATACTCGATCAATGGACATTACTATACTCGATTAGGGGCCTTTGTTATACTCGATCAGGGTACTTTTTATGCTCGATGAGGGGCCTTTGTTATACTATATCAGGGGCTATTGATATACTCGAACCAGGGGAATTTGTTTTACTCGATCATGAGACTTTGTTATACTCGATCAGGGCCTTTATTATACTCGACCAGGAGGGTTTGATATACTCGATCAGGGGACATTGTTATACTCGATTAGGGGCCTTTGTTATACTCGACCAAGGTGTTTTGTTATGCTCGACCAGTGGCCTTTGTTAAACTCGATTAGGGGGCTTTGTTATATTCGATTAGGGGACTTTGTTATACTCGATCAGGGGATTTGTTATCCTCGACCAGGGGACTTTGCTATACTTGATTACGGGACTTTGTAATATTCGATCAGGGGGGCTTTGTTATACTCGACCAGGGCCTTTGTTATGCTCGATAAGGGGACTTTGTTATTCTCGATCAGGGGACATTACTAACTCGACCAGGGAACTTTGTTATACACGATCAGGGGATAAGTTATACTCGATCAAGGGATGTGTTATACTCGATCAGGGGACTTTGTTATACTCAGCAAGGAGGCTTTGTTATACTCAACCGGGGGCCTTTGTTATACTCGATCAGGGGAATTTGTTATACTCGATCAGGGGACTTTGTTATACTCGATCAGGGGGCTTTGTTTTACTCAACCAGGGGACTTTGTTATACTCGATCAGGTGGTTTTGCTATACTCGACCAGGGGTCTTTGCTATGCTCGATCAGGGGACTTTGTTATACTCGATCAGGGGCCTTTGTTATACTCGTTCAGAGGCCTTTGTTATACTCGATCAGGGGACTTTTTTATACTCGATCAGGGGGCTTTGTTTTACTCGATCAGGAGACTTGGTTATACTCGATCAGGGGACTTTGTTATACTTGATCAGGGGACTTTGTATTATTCGATCAGGGGGGCTTTGTTATGCATGACCAGGGGCCTTTGTTATGCTCGATAAGGGGACTTTGTTATTCTCGATCAGGGGACATTACTAACTCGACCAGGGAACTTTGTTATACACGATCAGGGGATAAGTTATACTCTATCAGGGGATGTGTTATACTCGATCAGGGGACTTTGTTATACTCAGCAAGGAGGCTTTGTTATACTCAACCGGGGGCCTTTGTTATACTCGACCAGGGGACTTTGTTATACTCGACCAGGGGACTTTGTTATACTCCATCAGGGGGCTTTGTTATACTCTACCAGGGGACTTTGTTATACTCGATCAGGTGGTTTTCTTATACTCGAGTAGGGGTCTTTGTTATGCTCGATCAGGGGACTTTGTTATACTCGATCAGGGGCCTTTGTTATACTCGATAAGGGGACTTTGTTATAGTCGATCAAGGGCCTTTGTCATAATCGATCAAGGGACTTTGTTAGACTCGATGAGGGGCCTTTGTTATACTCGATGAGGGGCCTTTGTTATACTCAATCAATTACTTTGTTATATTCGATGAGAGGGCTTTCTTAGATTCGATCAGGGACCTTTGTTATACTCGACCAGGGGCCTTTGTTTTCCTCGATGAGGGGGCTTTGTTATACTCGATCAGGGGATATGTTATACTCAATCAGGGGATGTGTTATACTCGATAAGGGGACGTTGTTATAGTCGATGAGGAGGCTTTGTTATACTCGATCGGGGGCCTTTGTTATACTCGTTCAAGGGCCTTTGCTATACTCGATCACGGGACTTTGTTTTACTCGATCAATGGGCTTTGTTATACTCGATCAGAGGACTTTGTTATACTCGACCACGGAACTTTGTTTTACTCGATCAGGGGCTTTTTTATATTCGATCAAAGGACTTTGTTATACTCGATTAGGGGCCTTTATTATACACGATCAAGGACCGTTGATATACTCGATCAGGGGACTTTCTTAAACTCGACCAGGGGACTTTGTTATACTCGATCAGGAGGCTTTGTTATACACGATCAGGGGATATGTTATACTCGACCATGGGACTTTGTTATCCGAGATCAGGGGACTTTGTTATACTCGATCATGGGCCTTTGTTATACTCTACCAAGGGACTTTGTTATACTCGATTAGGGGACTTTGTTATACTCGATGTGGGGGTTTTGATATACTCGATCAAGGGACTTTGTTATACTCGATCAGGGGACTTTGTTATTCCTGATGAGTAGGCTTTGTTATACTCGATCAGGGGACTTTGTAATACTCGACGAGGGTCCTTTCTTATGGTCTACCTGTGGCCTTTGTTATACTCAACCATGGGACTTTGTTATACTCGATCAGGGGACTTTGATATACTCGATCAGGGGTCTATATTATACTCAATCAAGGGCCATTGTTATACTCGATCAGGGGACTTTGTTATACTCGACCAGGGGACTTTGTTAGACTCGATGAGGGGCCTTTATTATACTCAATCAAGGGCCTTTGTTATACTCAATCAGGAGACTTTATTATACTCGACCAGGGGACTTTGTTATACTTGACCAGGGGACTTTGTTATACTCGATCTGAGGACTTTGTTACACTCGATCAGGGGACTTTGTTATACTCGACCAGGGGACTTTGTTATACTCGATCAGGAATCTTTGTTATACTCGACCAGGGGGCTTTGTAATACTCGATCTGAGGACTTTGTTATACTCGACCAGGGGACTTTGTTTTACTCGATCTGAGGACTTTGTTTTACTTGTTCAGGGTCTTTGTTATACTCCACCAGGGATTTTTGTTATACTCGATCAGGGGACTTTGTTATACTCGTTGATGGGGCTTTGTTATACTCGATCAGGGGCTTTTATTATACTCCATCATGGTCTTTGTTATACTCGATCAGGGGACTTTGTTATACTCGATTAGAGGACTTTGTTATACTCGATCAGGGGGCTTGTTAATCTCCACCAGGGTGCTTTGTTATACTCGATCAGGGGACTTTGTTATACTTGATCACTGGATTTTGAAATATTCGATCAGGGGGGCTTTGTTATACTCTACCAGGGTCCTTTGTTATGCTCGACCAGTGGCCTTTGTTATACTCGGCCCATGGGACTTTGTTATACTCGATCAGGGGACTTTGATATACTCGATCAGGGGTCTTTATTATACTCAATCAAATGGCCATTGTTATACTCGATCAGGGGACTTTGTTATACTCGACCAGGGGACTTTATTATACTCGATCAGGGGCCTTTATTATACTCAATCAAGGGCCTTTGTTATACTCGATCAGGTGAATTTTTTACTCGACCAGGGGACTTTGTTATACTCGACCAGGGGACTTTGTTATACTCGATCTGAGGACTTTGTTATACTCGATCAGGGTACTTTGTTATACTCGACCAGGGGACTTTGTTATACTCGATCAGAGGACATTGTTATACTCGACCAAGGGGCTTTGTTATACTCGACCAGGGGTCTTTGTTATACTCATTGAGGGGGCTTTGTTATACTCGATCAGGGGCCTTTATTATACTCAATCAAGGGCCTTTGTTGTACTCGATCAGGGGACTTTATTTATGCGTTGATGGGGCTTTGTTATACTCGATCAGAGACTTTGTTATACTTGATCAGAGGACTTTGTTATACTCGATCAAGAGGGCTTTGTTATTCTCCACCAGGAAGGTGCTGTTATACTCCATCAGGGGCCTTTATTCTTATACTCGACAAGAAATTTGTTATACTTTCGATCGAGGACTTTGTTATATAATCAGGGACTTTGTAATATTCGATCGGGGGCTTTGTTATAATCGACCAGGGGCCTTTGTTATGCTCGATAAGGGGACTTTATTATACTCGATCAGGGGCCTTTGTTATACTCGATTAGGGGACATTACTCTACTTGAACAGGGAACTTTGTTATACACGATAAGGGAATATGTTATACTCGATCAGGGGATGTTTTCTACTCGATGAGGGGCCTTTGTTATACTCAATCAGGGGACTTTGTTATACTCGATCAGAGGGCTTTGTTTTCCTCGATCAGGGGACTTTGTTATACTCCATCAGGGTCTTTGTTATACTCCATTAGGGGACTTTGTTATACTCCATCAGGGTCTTTGTTATGCTTGATCAGGGGACTTTGTTAAACTTGATCAGGGGACTTTGCATTATTCGATCAGGGGGCCTTTGTTATGCTCGACCAGGTGCCTTTGTTATGCTCGATAAGGGGACTTTGTTATACTCGATCAGGGACCTTGGTTATACTCAACAGGGGCCTTTGTTATATACTCAGTCGGGGGCCTTAGTTATACTACGACCAAAGGACATTATACTCGACCAGGGTACTTTGTTATACTCGATCAAGGGACTTTTGTTATACTCGATCAGGGGATTTTTGTTATACTCGATCAGGGGACTTTGTTATGCTCGATCTGGGGACTTTGTTATCCTCGATCAGGGGACTTTGTTATACTTGATCAGAGGACTTTGTTATACTCGACCAGGAGCCTTTGTTATACTCGATTAGAAAACTTTGTTATACTCGACCAGGGGACTTTGTTATACTCGATCAGGGGACTTTGTTATACTCAATCAGGGGACTTTGTTATGCTCGATCTGGGGACTTTGTTATCCTCGATCAGAAATTTGATATATACTCTGACCAGGGACTTTGTTATACTCGTTCAGGGGCCTTTGTTATTCTCGATCAGGGGACTTTGTTTTACTCGACCAGGGGACTTTGTTATACACGACTAGGGGACTTTGTTATACTCGATCACAGGACTTTGTTATATTCGATCAGGGGACTTTGTATTATTCGATGAGGGGGGGTTTGTTATGCTCGAAGAGGGGCCTTTGTTATGCTCGATAAGTGGACTTTGTTATATTCGATCAGCGGACTTTGTTATTCTCGATCAGGGGCCTTGGTTTTACTCGACCAGGGGACTTTGTTATACTCGACCAGGGGACATTGTTATACTGGATCAGGGGAATTTGTAATACTCGACCAGGGGACTTTGTTGTACTCGATAAGGGGACTTTGTTATGCTCGATGAGGGGCCTTGGTTAAACTCGGCCAAAGGACTTTGTTATACTCGACAAAGGGACTTTGTTATACTCGATTTGGGGACTTTGTTAAACTTGATCACTGGACTTTGTAATATTCGATCAGGGGGGCTTTGTTATACTCGACCAGGGGCCTTTGTTATGCTCGATAAGGGGACTTTGTTATACTCGATCAGGGGACTTTGTTATACTCGATCAGGGGCTTTTGTTATGATCGACCAGAGGACTTTGTTATACTCGATCAGGGGACTTTTTTATACTCGATCAGGGGGCTTTGATATACTCGATCAGGGGACTTTGTTATACTGGACCAGGGGGCATTGTTATATTCGATTAGGGGACTTTGTTATACTCGACCAGGGGCCTTTGTTATGGTCAACCAGGGGACTTTGTTATACTCAATCAGAGGACTTTGTTATACTCGATCAGGGAGCTTTGTTTTCCTCGACCAGGGGACTTTGTTATACTCGATTAGGGGACTTTGTTATATTCCATCAGGGACCTTTGTTATACTCGATGAGGGGACTTTGTTATACTTGATCACTGGATTTTGTAATATTCGATCAGGGGGGCTTTTTTATACTCTACCAGGGTCCTTGGTTATGCTCGACCAGTGGCCTTTGTTATACTCGGCCCATGGGACTTTGTTATACTCGATCAGGGGACTTTGATATACTCGATCAGGGGTCTTTATTATACTCAATCAAGGGCCATTGTTATACTCGATCCGGGGACTTTGTTATACTCGACCAGGGGACTTTATTATACTCGATCAGCAGCCTTAAGTATACTCAATCAAGGGCCTTTGTTATACTCGATCAGGTGACTTTATTACTCGACCAGGGGACTTTGTTATACTCGACCAGGGGACTTTGTTATACTCGATCTGAGGACTTTGTTATACTCGATCAGGGGACTATGTTATACTCGACCAGGGGACTTTGTTATACTCGATCAGGGGACTTTGTTATACTCGACCAGGGGGCTTTGTTATACTCGATCTGAGGACTTTGTTATACTCGACCAGGGGACTTTGTTTTACTCGATCTGAGGACTTTGTTATACTCGATCAGGGGACTTTGTTATACTCGTTGATGGGGCTTTGTTATACTCGATCAGGGGCCTTTATTATACTCCATCATGGTCTTTGTTATACCCGATCAGGGGACTGTGTTATACTCGATCAGAGGACTTTGTTATACTCGAGCAGGGGGCTTTGTTATTCTCCACCAGGGTGCTTTGTTATACTCGATCAGGGGACTTTGTTATACTCGATTAGGAGGCTTTGTTTTCCTCGATCAGGTGACATTTGTTATACTCCATCTTGGTCTTTGTTATACTCCATCAGGAGCCTTTGTTATACTCGACAAGGGGAATTTGTTATACTCGATCAGGGGACTTTGTTATACTTAATCAGGGGACTTTGTAATATTCGATCAGAGGGGCTTTGTTATAATCGACCAGGGGCCTTTGTTATGCTCGATAAGGGGACTTTATTATACTCGATCAGGGGCCTTTGTTATACTCGATTAGGGGACATTACTCTACTCGACCAGGGAACTTTGTTATACACGATCAGGGGATATGTTATACTCGATCAGGGGATGTTTTATACTCGATGAGGGGCTTTGTTATACTCAATCAGGGGACTTTGTTATACTCGATCAGAGGGCTTTGTTTTCCTCGATCAGGGGACTTTGTTATACCCATCAGGTCTTTTGTTGTACCCATTAGGGCCTTTGTTATACTCATCAGGGTCTTTTGTTATACTTGATCAGGGACTTTGCGAACCCTGGATCAGACTTTGGCATTATTCGATCGGGTGGCTTTATGGTGCTCGACCAGGGCCTTTGTCATGCCTGAAAAGGGGACACTTGGCACTGGATCTGGAGTGGCTGTTAGCCCAACAGCCTTTGTTATACCTGATTAGGCCTTGGTTATACTCGACCACACAAAGGACTTTTTGGTTATACTCGATCAGGGAATTCTTGTTTATACCCGATAAGGGGACTTTTGTTATACTCTCGATAAGGGAATTTTGTTATACCTGACTAGGACTTTTGTTATACTCCGATCAGCGACTTTGTTATGCCTTAATTGCAAGAAAGCCTCTTGATCAGGGTCTTTTTGTTATACTCCATCAGCGGGCTCAGTTATACCCTTTCGACCAGGGGATTTTGTTATACTCGATTAGGGGACTTTGTTATACTTGATCACTGGACTTTGTAATATTCGTTCAGGGGGCTTTGTTATACTCGACCAGGGGCCTTTGTAAATGCTCGATGAGGGGACTTTGTTTTACTCGACCACCAGGGGACTTTGTTATACTCGATGAGGGGACTTTGTTATACTCGATTAGGGGATTTTGTTATACTCGACCAGGGGACTTTGTTATACACGACCAGGGGACTTTGTTATACTCCATCAGAGGACTTTGTTATACTCGATGGGGGGACTTTGTTATACTCGATCACGGGACTTTGTTATACTTGATCAGGGGACTTTGTATTATTCGATGAGGGGGGGTTTGTTATGCTCGAAGAGGGCCTTTTTGTTATGCTCTTTATAAGGACTAAGTATTCGATCAGAGGACTTGTTATTCTGAACAGCCTAGTTATACTCGCTAGACCAGGGAATTCTTGGGTATACCTTTAGACCAGGGACATTGTTATACTCGATTAGGGAATTTGTACTGCCTGACCAGGGACTTGTTGTACCTGCTGATAAGGGACTTTATGCTCGATGTGCCTTGGTTATACTTCCGACCAAAGGACTTTGTTATACTCATGACAAAGGGACTTTTGTTATACCTTTTGACTGCGACTTTTGTTACATGATCTGGATCAAGGGGGCTTTGTTATACTCGACCAGGGGCCTTTGTTATGCTCGATAAGGGGACTTTTTTATACTCGATCAGGGGACTTTGTTATACTCGATCAGGGGCCTTTGTTATGCTCGACTGGAGGACTTTGTTATACTCGATCAGGGGACTTTCTTATACTCGATCAGGGGGCTTTGATATACTTGATCACTGGATTTTGTAATATTCGATCAGGGGGGCTTTGTTATACTCTACCAGGGTCCTTTGTTATGCTCGACCAGTGGCCTTTGTTATACTCGACCATGGGACTTTGTTATACTCGATCAGGGGACTTTGATATACTCGATCAGGAGTCTTTATTATACTCAATCAAGGGCCATTGTTATACTCGATCAGGGGACTTTGTTATACTCGACCAGGGGATCTTCGAAAGAGATTTCGATCAGGGCCTTGATACCAATCAAGGCCTTTTGTTATACTGGATCAGGTGACTTTATTACCATCAGAATGCCGTTATACTCAAACAAATTTTGTCGCACTAGATTGTGGGACTTCGGTTATACTCTGCTGGACCAGGTATTCTTGTTATACTCGATCTGAGGACTTTGTTATACTCGACCAGGGGACTTTGTTTTACTCGATCTGAGGACTTTTTTATACTTGTTCAGGGTCTTTGTTATACTCCACCAGGGAACTTTGTTATACTCGATCAGGGGACTTTGTTATACTCGTTGATGGGGCTTTGTTATACTCGATCAGGGGCCTTTATTATACTCCATCATGGTCTTCGTTATACTCGATCAGGGGACTTTGTTATACTCGATCAGAGGACTTTGTTATACTTGAGCAGGGGGCTTTGTTATTCTCCACCAGGGTGCTTTGTTATACTCGATCAGGGGACTTTGTTATACTCGATCAGGAGGCTTTCGTTTCCTCGATCAGGTGACATTTGTTATAATTCATCATGGTCTTTGTTATACTCCATCAGGGGCCTTTGTTATACTCGACAAGGGGAATTTGTTATACTCGATCAGGGGACTTTGTTAAACTTAATTAGGGGACTTTGAAATATTCGATCGGGGGGCTTTGTTATAATCGACCAGGGGCCTTTGTTATGCTCGATATGGGGACTTTATTATAATCGATCAGGGGACTTTGTTATACTCGATCAGGGGACTTTGTTACACTCGATCAGGGGACTTTGTTATACTCGATCAGGGGGCGTTGTTTTCCTTGATCAGGGGTCTTTGTTATACTCCATCAGGGGCCTTTGTTTTACTCGATTAGGGGACTTTGTTATACTTGATCACTGGACTTTGTAATATTCGTTCAGGGGGGCTTTGTTATACTCGACCAGGGGCCTTTGTTATGCTCGATAAGGGGACTTTGTTATACTCGATCAGGGGCCTTTGTTATTCTCGATCAGGGGACTTTGTTTTACTCGACCAGGGGACTTTGTTACACTCGATGAGGGGACTTTGTTATACTCGATCAGGGGAATTTGTTATACTCGACAAGGGGACTTTGTTATACACGACCAGGGGACTTTGTTATAGTCGATCAGAGGACTTTGTTATACTCGATGGGGGGACTTTGTTATACTCGATCACGGGACTTTGTTATACTTGATCAGGGGTCTTTGTATTATTCGAGAAGGGGGGGTTTGTTATGCTCGAAGAGGGGCCTTTGTTATGCTCGATAAGTGGACTTTATTATATTCGATCAGAGGACTTTGTTATTCTCGTTCAGGGGCCTTGGTTTTACTCGACCAGGGGACTTTCTTATACTCGACCAGGGGACATTGTTATACTCGATCAGGGGAATTTGCAATACTAGACCAGGGTACTTTGTTGTACTCGATAAGGGGACTTTGTTATGCTCGATGATGGGCCTTGGTTATACTCGACCAAAGGACTTTGTTATACTCGACAAAGGGACTTTGTTATACGCGATCAGGGGACTTTGTTATACTTGATCACTGGACTTTGTAATATTCGA
>NW_024740612.1:0-7663 GCF_018991925.1 Homarus americanus | reverse complement strand
CTGAACAATGAAAAGGAGAATACATATCCAACAGCAAAACATAAGTTGGGGTGTTGTGCTGACTGATTCCTCTGTTTTCCTATTGGCCGTAATTTGATGACGTTACCTCTTATTCCACCAATCACAGTTAAGTAAGGGATTACTGGAAAAATGTATTATGTACGACAACACTATCCATTGTTTTGGGGCACCTCCTCCCCTAGGAGGACCTATTGTGAGCCACAGGCCTTGGTAGGGTCCCTGGGAGCAGTGCCGCCCCATAAAGAGGCCTAGGCTGAGCCACTGCTTCTGGAAGGGCCCCAGAAGGCGCCAACGCCGCTGGCAGGGCCTCTGGGAGCACCACAGTCCCTAGGAACATACATGGAGGCAATCCAGTCTCTCGAAAAACCCTGGGATCACCCCTGTCCCTGTGAGTGTGCCTCGAGTCGCCAGCGCCCCTAGCTGGGCCCATGGGGGCGCCGTCGTGTTTGTGAGAGTCGTTAGGAGCGTTGCCGCCCCTGAGAGTTCCATAGAATCTCGGCTGTTAATGGAGGAGCCCCTGAGGACGCTGATATCCCTGATAAGGCCCCTAGGATTGCCGTTGGCCCTATGAGTGCCCCTGGTGGCGCCAGCGCCCCAGAAAGGTCTATGGTGGCACCGCCGACCCTGAGAGGGCCCTGGGGGCGTCTAAGTGCCTGGCATGGCCAAGTGACCCCATCAGGGATATCGGCAATCCCAGCTTCCCTTACACGGACGGGTGGCGCCATCAGGGGTGTTCCCAGGGACGGCGACGCCGACAGGGGCCCTACCACAGTGGTGGCGCCTTCAGGGGCCAATCCAGAGGTGGTGTCTCCCTCAGGGACCCTCTTTGGGGCGCCACTGCCCACAAGGACCCTCCCAGGGGCTGCAGCGACCCTATGGGCCCTCCTAGGGTCGGCGGCGCTGCTATGGGCCATCCTAGTGGCAGAGGGTGCCTTTCCAGGGGAGGCAAGGTGTCTGCCAGGGGCGACTGCGCCCCCAGGTGCCCTTCCACATGCGGCATCGCCCTAAAAACTTCATCGTTTTGTCGTTCATTTTGCATTTGTCCAGTAATCCCTTACTTAAACGTGATTGGTGGAGTAAGATGTATCGTCATCAATTACAGCCAATAGGAGAACAGAGCAATCAGTCAACACAACGCCCCAACTTATGCTTTGCTGTTGGATATTTATTCTCGTTTCAATATTTAAACTCTGGGAGATATGACACACACTGCCCATAGCTTTTTCAGTATTATAGCAACCTGAACAATGAAAAGGAGAATACATATCCAACAGCAAAACATAAGTTGGGGTGTTATGCTGACTAATTCCTCTGTTTTCCTATTGGCTGTAATTTGATGACATTACCTCTTATTCCACCAATCACAGTTAAGTAAGGGATTACTGGAAGAATGCAATATGTACGACACCACTATCCATTGTTTTGGGGCACCTCCTCCCCTAGGAGGACCTATTGTAAGCTACAGGCCTTGGTAGGGACCTTGGGAGCAGTGCCGCCCCATAAAGAGGCCTGGGCTGAGCCACCGCTTTTGGAAGGGCCCCTGAAGGCGCCAACGCCCCTGGCAGGGCCTCTGGGAGCCCCACGGTCCCTAGGAATGTACCTGGAGGCACCCCCGTCTCTGGAAAAAACCCTGGGATCACCGCTGTCCCTGTGAGTGCCCCTCGGGTCGCCAGCGCCCCTAGCAGGGCCCATGGGGGCACCGTCGTGTTTGTGAGAGTCCTTAGGAGCGTTGCCACCCCTGAGAGTTCCATAGAAGCTCGGCTGTCCATGGAGGAGCCCCTGAGGACGCCGACTTCCCTAAGAAAGCCCCCTAGGATTGCCGTTGGCACTAAGAGTGCCGCTGGTGGTGCCAGGGCCCTTAAAGGTCTATGGTGGCACTGCCGACCCTGAGAGGGTTCTGGGGGCGCCTCCATGCCTGGCATGGCCAATTGACCCCAACAGGGATAATGGCAATCCCAGGGTCCCTTACAGGGACGGGTGGCGTCATCAGGGGTCTTCCCTGGGACGGCGACGCCGACAGGGGCCCTACCACAGTGGTGGCACCTTCAGGCGCCCTTCCAGAGTTGGTGTCTTCCCCAGGGACCCACTTTGCGGCGCCACTACCCACAAGGACCCTGCCATGGGCTGCGGCGCTGCTCTGAGCCCTCCTAGTGGCAGTGGTTGCCTTTCCAGGGGCGGCAGGGTGTCTGCCAGGAGCGACTGCCCCCCCAGGGGCCCTTCCACATGCAGCATCGCCCTAAAAACCTCATAGTTTTGTCGTTCATTTTGCATTCGTCCAGTAATCCCTTACTTAAACGTGATTGGTGGAGTAAGATGTATCGTCATCAATTACAGCCAATAGGAGAACAGAGCAAACAGTCAACACAACACCCCAACTTATGCTTTGCTGTTGGATATTTATTTTCGTTTCAATATTTAAACTCTGGGAGATATGACACACACTGCCCATAGCTTTTTCAGTATTATCGCAACCTGAACAATGAAAAGGAGAATAAATATCCAACAGCAAAGCATAAGTTGGGGTGTTGTGCTGACTGGTTGCTCTGTTTTCCTATTGGCTGTAATTTGATGACGTTACCTCTTATTCCACCAATCACAGTAAAGTAAGAGATTACTGAAAGAATGCAATATTTACGACACCAGTATCCATTTTTTTGGGGCGCCGCCTCCCCTAGGAGGACCTATTGTGAGCCACAGGCGTTGGCAGGGTCCCTGGGAGCAGTGGCGCCCTCCTAGTGGCAGTGGGTGTCTTTTCAGGGGCGGCAGGATCTCTGCCAGGGGCGACGGCGCCCCCAGGGGCCCTTCCACATGCAGCTTTACCCCAAGAACTTCATATTTTTGTCGTACATTTTGCATTCGTCCAGTAATCCCTTACTTAAACGTGATTGGTGGAGTAAGATGTGACGTCATAAAATTACAGCCAATAGGAGAACAGAGCAATTAGTCAGCACAACACCCCAACTTATGCTTTGCTGTTGGATATTTATTCTCATTTCACTATTTTAAACTCTGGGAGATATGATGTTAAATAAAATACACACTGCCCATAGCATTTTCAGTATTATCGCAACCTGAACAATGAAAAGGAGAATAAATATCCAACAGCAAAGCATAAGTTGGGGTGTTGTGCTGACTGGTTGCTCTGTTTTCCTATTGGCTGTAATTTGATGACGTTACCTCTTATTCCACCAATCACAGTTAAGTAAGAGATTACTGAAAGAATGCAATATTTACGACACCAGTATCCATTTTTTTGGGGCGCCGCCTCCCCTAGGAGGACCTATTTTGAGCCACAGGCGTTGGCAGGGTCCCTGGGAGCAGTGGCGCCCTCCTAGTGCTTTCCCAGGGGGCGGCAGGATCTGCCGGGCAGCGGCGCCCAGGGGCCCTTCCACATGCCTTTACCCCCAAGAACTGTATTTTTGTCGTACATTTGCATTAGATCAATGTCCTGCTTAAGCGTGATTGGTGGGTAAATTAACGTCATAAAATTACAGCCAATAGGAGAACAGAGCAATCCAGTCAGCACAACACCCCCAACTTATGCTTTGCTGTTGGATATTTATTCTCGTTTCACTATTTTTAAACTCTGGGAGATATGATGTTAAATAAAATACACACTGCCCATAGCATTTTTCCGGTATTATCGCCTTCAGACAATGAAAAGGAGAATAAATATCCAGCAGCAAAGCGCCTAAGACAGAATATTCTTCTGACAGCCACTCCTATTTTCAACCAGCTGTAATTGTGGCATTACCTCTTCCTTCCGCAATCACGAACCAAAGGATTACTGAAAGAATGCAATATTTACGACACCAGTATCCATTTTTTTGGGGCGCCGCCTCCCCTAGGAGGACCTATTGTGAGCCACAGGCGTTGGCAGGGTCCCTGGGAGCAGTGGCGCCCTCCTAGTGGCAGTGGGTGTCTTTCCAGGGCCGGCAGGATCTCTGCCAGGGGCGACGGCGCCCCCAGGGGCCCTTCCACATGCAGCTTTACCCCAAGAACTTCATATTTTTGTAGTACATTTTGCATTCGTCCAGTAATCCCTTACTTAAACGTGATTGGTGGAGTAAGATATGACGTCATAAAATTACAGCCAATAGGAGAACAGAGCAATCAGTCAGCACAACACCCCAACTTATGCTTTGCTGTTGGATATTTATTCTCGTTTCACTATTTTAAACTCTTGGAGATATGATGTTAAATAAAATACACACTGCCCATAGCATTTTCAGTATTATCGCAACCTGAACAATGAAAAGGAGAATAAATATCCAACAGCAAAGCATAAGTTGAGGTGTTGTGCTGACTGGTTGCTCTGTTTTCCTATTGGCTGTTATTTGATGACATTACCTCTTATTCCACCAATCACAGTTAAGTAAGAGATTACTGAAAGAATGCAATATTTACGACACCAGTATCCATTTTTTGGGGGCGCCGCCTCCCCTAGGAGGACCTATTGTGAGCCACAGGCGTTGGCAGGGTCCCTGGGAGCAGTGGCCCCCTCCTAGTGGCAGTGGGTGTCTTTCCAGGGGCGGCAGGATCTCTGCCAGGGGCGACGGCGCCCCCATGGGCCCTTCCACATGCAGCTTTACCCCAAGAACTTCATATTTTTGTCGTACATTTTGCATTCGTCCAGTAATCCCTTACTTAAACGTGATTGGTGGAGTAAGATGTGACGTCATAAAATTACAGCCAATAGGAGAACAGAGCAATCAGTCAGCACAACACCCCAACTTATGCTTTGCTGTTGGATATTTATTCTCGTTTCACTATTTAAACTCTGGGAGATATGATGTTAAATAAAATACACACTGCCCAGAGCATTTTCAGTATTATCACAACCTGAACAATGAAAAGGAGAATAAATATCCAACAGCAAAGCATAAGTTGGGGTGTTGTGCTGACTGGTTGCTCTGTTTTCCTATTGGCTGTAATTTGATGACGTTACCTCTTATTCCACTAATCACAGTTAAGTAAGAGATTACTGAAAGAATGCAATATTTACGACACCAGTATCCATTTTTTGGGGGCGCCGCCTCCCCTAGGAGGACCTATTGTGAGCCACAGGCGTTGGCAGGGTCCCTGGGAGCAGTGGCGCCCTCCTAGTGGCAGTGGGTGTCTTTCCAGGGGCGGCAGGATCTCTGCCAGGGGCGACGGCGCCCCCAGGGGCCCTTCCACATGCAGCTTTACCCCAATAACTTCATATTTTTGTCGTACATTTTGCATTCGTCCAGTAATCCCTTACTTAAACGTGATTGGTGGAGTAAGATGTGACATCATAAAATTACAGCCAATAGGAGAACAGAGCAATCAGTCAGCACAACACCCCAACTTATGCTTTGCTGTTGGATATTTATTCTCGTTTCACTATTTTAAACTCTGGGAGATATGATGTTAAATAAAATACACACTGCCCATAGCATTTTCAGTATTATCGCAACCTGAACAATGAAAAGGAGAATTAATATCCAACAGCAAAGCATAAGTTGGGGTGTTGTGCTGACTGGTTGCTCTGTTTTCCTATTGGCTGTAATTTGATGACGTTACCTCTTATTCCACCAATCACAGTTAAGTAAGAGATTACTGAAAGAATGCAATATTTACGACACCAGTATCCATTTTTTTGAGGCGCCGCCTCCCCTAGGAGGACCTATTGTGAGCCACAGGCGTTGGCAGGGTCCCTGGGAGCAGTGGCGCCCTCCTAGTGGCAGTGGGTGTCTTTCCAGGGGCGGCAGGATCTCTGCCAGGGGCGACGGCGCCCCCAGGGGCCCTTCCACATGCAGCTTTACCCCAAGAGCTTCATATTTTTGTCGTACATTTTGCATTCGTCCAGTAATCCCTTACTTAAACGTGATTGGTGGAGTAAGATGTGACGTCATAAAATTACAGCCAATAGGAGAACAGAGCAATCAGTCAGCACAACACCCCAACTTATGCTTTGCTGTTGGATATTTATTCTCGTTTCACTATTTTAAACTCTGGGAGATATGATGTTAAATAAAATACACACTGCCCATAGCATTTTCAGTATTATCGCAACCTGAACAATGAAAAGGAGAATAAATATCCAACAGCAAAGCATAAATTGGGGTGTTGTGCTGACTGGTTGCTCTGTTTTCCTATTGGCTGTAATTTGATGACGTTACCTCTTATTCCACCAATCACAGTTAAGTAAGAGATTACTGAAAGAATGCAATATTTACGACACCAGTATCCATTTTTTTGGGGCGCCGCCTCCCCTAGGAGGACCTATTGTGAGCCACAGGCGTTGGCAGGGTCCCTGGGAGCAGTGGCGCCCTCCTAGTGGCAGTGGGTGTCTTTCCAGGGGCAGCAGGATCTCTGCCAGGGGCGACGGCGCCCCCAGGGGCCCTTCCACATGCAGCTTTACCCCAAGAACTTCATATTTTTGTCGTACATTTTGCATTCGTCCAGTAATCCCTTACTTAAGCGTGATTGGTGGAGTAAGATGTGACGTCATAAAATTACAGCCAATAGGAGAACAGAGCAATCAGTCAGCACAACACCCCAACTTATGCTTTGCTGTTGGATATTTATTCTCGTTTCACTATTTTAAACTCTGGGAGATATGATGTTAAATAAAATACACACTGCCCATAGCATTTCAATGTTATTAGCCATAGCCTGAACAATGAAAAGGAGAATAAATATCCAACAGCAAAGCATAGAGATTTGAGTCTCTATTTTTCTATTGGCTGTAATTGAATGACGTTACCTCTTATTCCACCAATCACAGTTAACTCAAATTACTAGAGAAAAGAGCTCATTTACCAAGTATCAGGCCGCCTCCCTAGGAGGACCTGTGAACCACAAGCGTTGGCAGGTTCCCTGGGAGCAGTGGCGCCCTCCTAGTGGCAGTGGGTGTCTTTCCAGGGGCGGCAGGATCTCTGCCAGGGGCGACGGCGCCCCCAGGGGCCCTTCCACATGCAGCTTTACCCCAAGAACTTCATATTTTTGTCTTACATTTTGCATTCGTCCAGTAATCCCTTACTTAAACGTGATTGGTGGAGTAAGATGTTACGTCATAAAATTACAGCCAATAGGAGAACAGAGCAATCAGTCAGCACAACACCCCAACTTATGCTTTGCTGTTGGATATTTATTCTCGTTTCACTATTTTAAAATCTGGGAGATATGATGTTAAATAAAATACACACATAGCATTTTCAGTATTATCGCAACTTGAACAATGAAATGGAGAATAAATATCCAACAGCAAATAATAAGTTGGGGTGTTGTGCTGACTGGTTGCTCTGTTTTCCTATTGGCTGTAATTTGATGACGTTACCTCTTATTCCACCAATCACAGTTAAGTAAGAGTTTACTGAATGAATGCAATATGTACGACACCATTATCCATTTTTTGGGGGCGCCGCCTCCCCTAGGAGGACCTATTGTGAGCCACAGGCCTTGGCAGGGTCCCTGGGAGCAGTGGCGCCCTCCTAGTGGCAGTGGGTGTCTTTCCAGGGGCGGCAGGGTCTCTGCCAGGGGCGACGGCGCCCCCAGGGGCCCTTCCACATGCAGCTTTACCCCAAGAACTTCATATTTTTGTCGTACATTTTGCATTCGTCCAGTAATCCCTTACTTAAACGTGATTGGTGGAGTAAGATGTGACGTCATAAAA
>NW_024740611.1:0-15167 GCF_018991925.1 Homarus americanus | reverse complement strand
ATGATGATTTAACCCCATGAGAAGCTTACCTGTATGATGATTTAAACCCTTGAGAAGTTTACCTGTATGATGCTTTAACCCCTTCAGAAGCCTACCTGTATGATGATTTGACCCCTTGAGAAGCTTACCTGTATGATGATTTAACCCCTTGAGAAGCCTATCTGTATGATGATTTAACCCCTTGAGAAGCTTACCTGTATGATGATTTAACCCCTTGAGAAACCAACCTGTATGATGATGTAACCCCTTGAGAAGCTAACCTGTATGTTGATTTAACCCCTTGAGAAGCTTACTTGTATGATGATTTAACCCCTTGAGAAGCCTAACTGTATGATGATTTAACCCCTTGAGAAGCCTACCTGTATGATGATTTAACCCCTTGAGAAGCTTACCTGTACGATGATTTAAACCCTTAAGAAGCTTACGTGTATGATGATTTAACCCCTTCAGAAGCCTACCTGTATGATGATTTAACCCCTTGAGAAGCCTACCTGTATGATGATTTAACCCCTTAAGAAGCTTACCTGTATGATGATTTAACCCCTTGAGAAGCTTACCTGCATGATGATTTAACCCCTTGAGAAGCTTACCTGTATGATGATTTATCCACTTGAGAAGCCTACCTGTATGATGATTTAACCCCTTGAGAAGCTTACCTGTATGATGATTTAACCCCTTGAGAAGCTTACCTGAATGATGATTTAACCCCTTGAGAAGCTTACCTGTATGATGCTTTTTAACCTTCAGAAGTTTCCACCAGGCGATGATGAGAGAGATTTGACCCCTTGAGAAGCTTACCTGTATGATGATTTAACCCCTGAAAGTCTACCTGTATGATGATTTAACCCCTGAGCAGTTTGCCTGTATGATGATTTATCCTCTTGAGAAGCTTACCTGTATGATGATTTAACCCCCTGAGAAGTTTACCTGTATGCTGATTTAACCCCTTGAGAAGCCTACCTCTATGATGATTTAACCCCTTGAGAAGCCTACGTGTATGATGATTTAACCCCCTGAGAAGCTTACCTGTATGATGATTTATCCTCTTGAGAAGCTTACCTGTATGATGATTTAACCCCTTGAGAAGCTTACCTGTATGATGATTTAACCCCTTGAGAAGCTTACCTGCATGATGATTTAGCCCCTTGAGAAGCCTGCCTGTATGATGATTTAACCCCTTGAGAATCCTACCTGTATGATGATTTAACCCCTTGAGAAGCTTACCTGTATGATGATTTAACCCCGTGAGAAGCTTACCTGTATGATCATTTAACCCCTTCAGAAGCCTACCTGTATGATGATTTAACCCCTTGAGAAGCTTACCTGTATGATGATTTAACCCCTTGAGAAGCCTGCCTGAATGATGATTTAACCCCTTGAGAAGTCTACCTGTATGATGATTTTACCCCTTGAGAAGCTTACCTGTATGATGATTTAACCCCTTGAGAAGCCTACCTGTATGATGATTTATAGCCCTTGAGAAGCCTACCTGCATGATGATTTAACCCCTTGAGAAGCTTACCTGTATGATGATTTAACCCCTTCAGAAGCCTAACTGTATGATGATTTAACCCCTTGAGAAGCTTACTTGTATGATGATTTAACCCCATGAGAAGCCTACCTGTATGATGATTTAATCCCTTGAGAAACCTACCTGTATGATGATTTAACCCCTTGAGAAGCCTACCTGTATGATGATTTAACCCCTTGAGAAGCTTACGTGTATGATGATTTAACCCCTTGAGAAGCCTACCTGCATGATGATTTAACCCCTTGAGAAGCTTACCTGTATGATGATTTAAACCCTTGAGAAGCTTACGTGTATGATGATTTAACCCCTTGAGAAGCTTACCTGTATGATGATTTAACCCTTTGACAAGCTTACCTGTATGATGATTTATTCTGTTGCGAAGCTTACCTGTATGATGATTTAACCCCTTGAGAAGCTTACCTGTATGATGATTTAACCCCTTGAGAAGCTTACCTGTATGATGCTTTAACCCCTTCAGAAGCCTACCTGTATGATGATTTGACCCCTTGAGAAGCTTACCTGTATGATGATTTAACCCCTTGAAAGTCTACCTGTATGATGATTTAACCCCTTGAGAAGCCTACCTGTATGATGATTTAACCCCTTGAGAAGCCTACCTGTATGATGATTTAACCCTTTGAGAAGTTTACCTGTATGCTGATTTAACCCCTTGAGAAGCCTACCTGTATGATGATTTAACCCCTTGAGAAGCCTACGTGTATGATGATTTAACCCCCTGAGAAGCTTACCTGTATGATGATTTAACCCCTTGAGAAGCCTACCTGTATGATGATTTAACCCCTTGAGAAGCTTACCTGTATGATGATTTAACCCCTTGAGAAGCTTACCTGCATGATGATTTAGCCCCTTGAGAAGCCTGCCTGTATGATGATTTAACCCCTTGAGAATCCTACCTGTATGATGATTTAACCCCTTGAGAAGCTTACCTGTATGATGATTTAACCCCGTGAGAAGCTTACCTGTATGATCATTTAACCCCTTCAGAAGCCTACCTGTATGATGATTTAACCCCTTGAGAAGCTTACCTGTATGATGATTTAACCCCTTGAGAAGCCTGCCTGAATGATGATTTAACCCCTTGAGAAGTCTACCTGTATGATGATTTTACCCCTTGAGAAGCTTACCTGTATGATGATTTAACCCCTTGAGAAGCCTACCTGTATGATGATTTATAGCCCTTGAGAAGCCTACCTGCATGATGATTTAACCCCTTGAGAAGCTTACCTGTATGATGATTTAACCCCTGGAGAAGCCTACCTGTATGATGATTTAACCCCTTGAGAAGCTTACCTGTATGATGATTTAAGGTCTTGAAAAACCTACCTGGATGATGATTTAACCCCTTCAGAAGTTTACCTGTATGATGATCCAACCCCTTGAGAAGCTTACCTGTATGATGATTTAACCCCATGAGAATCCTACCTGTATGATGATTTAACCCCTTGAGAAGCTTACCTGTATGATGATTTATCCCCTTGAGAAGCCTACCTGTATTATGATTTAACCACTTGAGAAGCTTAACTGTATGATGATTTAACCCCATGAAAAGCTTACCTGTATGATGATTTAACCCCTTGAGAAGCTTACCTGTATGATGATTTAACCCCTTGAGTCGACTACCTGCATGATGATTTAACCCCTTGAGAAGCTTACCTGCATGGATGATTTAACCCCTTCAGAAGCTAATTGTATGATGATTTAACCCCTTGAGAAGCTTACTTGTATGATGACGAACTTTTATAGCTTTTACGTATGATGATTTAACCCCTTGATAGCCTACCTGTATGATGATTTAATACCTTGAGAAGTTTAATTGCGCGATGATTTAATACCTTGAGAAGCCTACCTGTATGATGATTTAACCCCTTGAGAAGCTTACCTGTATGATGATTTAAGTCCTTGAAAAACCTACCTGCATGATGATTTAACCCCTTCAGAAGCTTACCTGTATGATGATCCAACCCCTTGAGAAGCCTACCTGTATGATGATTTAACACTTGAGAAGCTTATCTGTATGATGATTTAACCCCCTTGAGAAGCTTACCTGTATGATGATTTAACCCCTAGAGTAGCCTACCTTCATGATGATTTAACCCCTTGAGAAGCTTACCTGTATGATGATTTAACCCCTTGACAAGCCTACCTGTATGATAATTTTTCCCCTTGAGAAGCCTACCTGTATGATGATTTAAGCCCTTGAGAAGCCTACCTGCATGATGATTTAACCCCTTGAGAAGCCTACGTGTATGATGATTTAACCCCCTGAAAAGCTTACCTGTATGATGATTTAACCCCTTGAGAAGCCTACCTCTATGATGATTTAACACCTTGAGACGCCTACCTGTAAGATGAATTAACCCCTTGAGAAGCTTACCTGTATGATGATTTAAGCCCTAGAAAAACCTACCTGTATGATGATTTAACCCCTTCAAATGCTTACCTGTATGATGATCTAACCCCTTGAGAAGATTACCTGTATGATGATTTAACCCCTTGAGAATCCTACCTGTATGATGATTTAACCCCTTGAGAAGCTTACATGTATGGTGATTTAACCCCTTGAAAAGCCTACCTGTATGATGATTCAACCCCTTGAGAAGCTTACCTGTATGATGATTTAACCCCTTGAGAAGGTTACCTGTATGATGATTTAACCCCTTGAGAAGCTTACTTGTATGATGATTTAACCCCATGAGAAGCCTACCTGTATGATGATTTAAGCCCTTGAGAAGCCTACCTGCATCATGATTTAGCCCCTTGAGAAACTTACCTGTATGATGATTTAACCCTTTGAGAAGCTTTCCTGGATGATGATTTAAGCCCTTGAGAAACCAACCTGTATGATGATTTAACCCCTTGAGAAGTTTACCTGTATGATGATCTAACCCCTTGAGAAGCTTACCTGTATGATGATTTAACCCCTTGAGAATCCTACCTGTATGATGATTTAACCCTTTGAGAAGCTTACCTGTATGATGATTTAACCCCTTGAGAAGCTTACCTGTATGATGATTCAAACCCTTGAGATGCTTACCTGTATGATGATAAAACCCCTGAGAAGCTTACCTGTATGATGATTTGACCCCTTGAGAAGCTTACCTGTATGATGATTTAACCCCTTGAGAAGCCTACCTGTATGATGATTTAACCCCTTGAGAAGCTTACCTGTATGATGATTTAACCCCTTGAGTAGCCTACCTGTATGATGAATTAACCCCTTGAGAAGCTTACCTGTATGATGATTTAACCCCTTGAGAAGCCTACCTGTATGATGATTACCCCTTGAGAAGCTTACCTGTATGATGATTTAACCCCTTGAGAAGCCTACCTGTATGATGATTTAACCCCTTGAGAAGCTTACCTGTATGATGATTTAACCCCTTGGGAAGCTTACGTGTATGATGATTTAACCCCTTGAGAAGCTTACCTGTATGATGATTTAACCCCCTTGAGAAGCTTACATGTATGATGATTTAACCCCATGAGAAGCTTACCGGTATGATGATTTAACCCCTTGAGAAGCTTACCGGTATGATGATTTAACCCCTTGAGAAGCTTACCTGCATGATGATTTAACCCCTTGAGAAGCTTACATGTATGATGATTTAACCACTTGAGAAGCCTACCTGTATGATGATTTAACCCCTTGAGAAGCCAACCTGTATGATGATTTAACCCCTTGAGAAGCTTACCTGTATGATGATTTAACCCCTTGAGAAGCCTACCTGTATGATGATTTAACCCCTTGAGAAGCCTACCTGTATGATGATTTAACCGCTTGAGAAGCTTACTCAGGCGATGATTGTAATCCCTTGAGAAGTTTACCCAGTGATGATTTATCCTTGAGAAGCTTACCTGTAAGGATGATTTAACCGCCTGGTAGCTTTCTTACCTGCATGATGATTTAACCCCTCGAGAAGTTTACCTGTATGATGATTTATCCAGTTGAGAAGCCTACCTGTATGATGATTTAACCCCTTGAGAAGCTTACCTGTATGATGTTTTAACCCTTGAGAAGTTTACCCGTATGATGATTTAACCCCTTGAGAAGCTTACCTGTAAGGATGCTCTTTAAATCCCCTCTGTAGCTTCCACCTGCATGATGATTTAACCCCTTGAGAAGCCTACCTGTATGATTATTAAACCCCATGAGAAGCTTACCTGTATGATGATTTAACCCCTTGAGAAGCTTACCTGTATGATGCTTTAACCCCTTCAGAAGCCTACCTGTATGATGATTTGACCCCTTGAGAAGCCTACCTGTATGATGATTTATCCCCTTGAGAAGCTTACCTGTATGATGATTTAACCCCTTGAGAAGCTTACCTGTATGATGATTTAACCCCTTCAGAAACCTACCTGTATGATGATTTAATCCCTTGAGAATCTTACCTGTAAGATGATTTAACCCCTTGAGAAGCCTACCTGTTTGATGAATTAACCCCTTGAGAAGCCTACCTGTATGATGATTTAACCCCTTGAGAAGCCTACCTGTATGATGATTTAACCCCTTGAGAAGCTTACCTGTATGATGATTTAACCCCTTGAGAAGCCTACCTGTATGATGATTTAACCCCTTGAGAAGCTTACCTGTATGATGATTTAAACCCTTGAGAAGCTTACGTGTATGATGATTTAACCTCTTGAGAAGCTTACCTGTATGATGATTTAACCCCTTGAGAAGCTTACCTGTATGATGATTTACCCTCTTGAGAAGCTTACCTGTATGATGATTTAACCCCTTGAGAAGCTTACCTGCATGATGATTTAACGACTTGAGAAGCTTACCTACATGATGATTTAACCCCTTAAGAAGCTTACCTGTATGATGATTTATCCACTTGAGAAGCCTACCTGTATGATGATTTAACCCCTTGAAAAGCTTACATGTATGATGATTTAACCCCATGAGAAGCTTACCTGTATGATGATTTAAACCCTTGAGAAGCTTACCTGTATGATGCTTTAACCCCTTCAGAAGCCTACCTGTATGATGATTTGACCCCTTGAGAAGCTTACCTGTATGATGATTTAACCCCTTGAGAAGCCTACCTGTATGACACAGATTTAACCCTGAGAAGCCTACCTGGTATGATGATTAAACTCTGGAGAAGCTTTCACTCAGTATGATGATTTAACCCCTTGAGAAGCCTACCTGTATGATGATTTAACCCTTTGAGAAGCTTACCTGTATGATGATTTAAGCCCTTGAGAAGCTTGCCTGTATGATGATTTAACCTATTGAGAAGCATACCTGTATGATGATTTAACCCCTTGAGAAGCTTCCCTGTATGATGATTTAACCCCTTGAGAAGCTTACCTGTATGATGATTTAACCCCTTGAGAAGCTTCCCTGTATGTATGATTTAACCCCTTGAGAAGCATACCTGTATGATGACCCTTAAGAAGCTTAGGGTGTATGGGATGATTTAACCCCCTTGAGAAGCCTACCTGTATGATGATTTAACCCCTTGAGAAGCCTACCTGTATGATGATTTAACCCCTTGAGAAGCTTTACCTGTATGATGATTTAACCCTGAGAAGCTTACCTGCATGATGATTTAACCCCTTGAGAAGCTTACCTGTACGATGATTTAAACCCTTAAGAAGCTTAGGTGTATGATGATTTAACCCCTTGAGAAGCCTACCTGTATGATGAGTTAACCCCTTGAGAAGCCTACCTGTATGATGATTTAACCCCTTGAGAAGCCTACCTGTATGATGATTTAACCCCTTGAGAAGCTTACCTGCATGATGATTTAACCCCTTGAGAAGCTTACCTGTATGATGATTTATCCACTTGAGAAGCCTACCTGTATGATGATTTAACCACTTGAGAAGCTTACCTGCATGATGATTTAACCCTTTGAGAAGCTTACCTGCATGATGATTTAACCCCTTGAGAAGCTTATCTGTATGATGATTTATCCACTTGAGAAGCCTACCTGTATGATGATTTAACCCCTTGAGAAGCTTACCTGTATGATGATTTAACCCCATGAGAAGCTTACCTGTATGATGATTTAAACCCTTGAGAAGCTTACCTGTATGATGGTTTAACCCCTTGAGAAGCCTACCTGTATGATGATTTAACCCCTTGAGAAGCCTACCTGTATGATGATTTAACCCCTTGAGAAGCTTACCTGTATGATGATTTAACCCCTTGAGTAGCTTCCACCTGTATGATGATTTAACCCCTTGAGAAGCTTACGTGTATGATGATTTAAACACTTGAGAAGCTTACCTGTATGATTATTTAACCCCTTGAGAAGCTTACCTGTATGATGATTTAAACCCCTTGAGAAGCCTACCTGTACGATGATTTAACCCCTTAAGAAGTCTACCTGTATGATGATTTAACCCCTTGAGAAGCTTACCTGTATGATGATTTAACCACTTGAAAAGCTTACCTGTATGATGATTTAACCCCTTGAGAAGCTTACCTGTATGATGATTTAAACTCTTGAGAAGCTTACGTGTATGATGATTTAACCCCATGAGAAGCTTACCTGTATGATGATTTAAACCCTTGAGAAGTTTACCTGTATGATGCTTTAACCCCTTCAGAAGCCTACCTGTATGATGATTTGACCCCTTGAGAAGCTTACCTGTATGATGATTTAACCCCTTGAGAAGCCTATCTGTATGATGATTTAACCCCTTGAGAAGCTTACCTGTATGATGATTTAACCCCTTGAGAAACCAACCTGTATGATGATGTAACCCCTTGAGAAGCTAACCTGTATGTTGATTTAACCCCTTGAGAAGCTTACTTGTATGATGATTTAACCCCTTGGAGAAGCTTACCTGTATGATGATTTAACCCCTTGGAGTAGCTTCCACCTGTATGATGATTTAACCCCTTGAGAAGCCTACCTGTACATGATGATTTAACCCCTTGAGAAGCTTACCTGTATGAAGGTTTAACCCTTGTGAAGCTTACCTGTATGATGATTTAACCCTTGAGAAGCTTACCTGTATGATGATTTAACCCTTGAGAAGCCTACCTGTATGATGATTTAACCCCTTGAGAAGCTTACCTGTATGATGATTTAACCCTTGAGAAGCTTACCTGTATGATGATTTAACCCTTGAGAAGCTTACCTGTATGATGATTTAACCCCTTGAGAAGCTTACCTGTATGATGATTTAACCCTTGAGAAGCTTACCTGTATGATGATTTAACCCTTGAGAAACCAACCTGTATGATGATTTAACCCCTTGACAAACCTACCTGTATGATGATTTAACCGCTTGAGAAGCTTACCTGTATGATGATTTAACCCTTGAGAAGCCTACCTGTATGGTGATTTAACCCCGTGAGAAGCCTACCTGTATAATGATTTAACCCCTTGAGAAGCTTACCTGTATGATGATTTAACCCGTTGAGAAGCTTACCTTTATGATGATTTAACCCCATGAGAAGCTTACCTGTATGATGATTTATCCCCTTGAGAAGCTTACCTGTATGATGATTTAACCCCTTGAGAAGCTTACCTGTATGATGATTTAACCTCTTGAGAAGCCTACCTGTATGATGATTTAACCCCTTGAGAAGCTAACCTGTATGATGATTTAACCCCTTGAGGAGCTTACCTGTATGATGATTTAAACCCTTGAGAAGCTTATGTGTATGATGATTTAACCCCTTGAGAAGCCTACCTGTATGATGATTTAACCCCTTGAGAAGCCTACCTGTATGATGATTTAACCCCTTGAGAATCCTACCTGTATGATGATTTAACCCCTTGAGAAGCCTACATGTATGATGATTTAACCCCTTGAGAAGCTTGCCTGTATGATGATTTAACCCCTTGAGAATCCTACATGTATGATGATTTAACGCCTTGAGAAGCTTACCTGTATGATGATTTATCCCCTTGAGAAGCTTTACCTGTATGATGATTTAACCCCTGAGTAGCCTACATGTATGATGATTTAACCCTTGAGAAGCTTACCTGTAAGGATGATTTCTAACCTCTTGAGAAGCTTAATTTGTATGATGATTTCAACCCCTTGAGAAGCCTACCTGTATGATGATTTAACTCTTGAGAAGTTTACCTGTATGATGATTTCACCCTTGAGAAGCTTTCTCCTGCCGATGATTTGCCCTTGAGAACCTACCTGTATGATGACATAACCCCTGAGAAGCTAAATTGTGGTTGATGATTTAACCCCTTGAGAAGCCTACCTGTATGATGATTTAACCCCTTGAGAAGCCTACCTGTATGATGATTTAACCCCTTGAGAAGCTTGCCTGTATGATGATTTAACCCCCTGAGAATCCTACATGTATGATGATTTAACGCCTTGAGAAGCTTACCTGTATGATGATTTAACCCCTTGAGAAGCTTACCTGTATGATGATTTAAGCCCTTGAGAAGCTTACGTGTATGATGATTTAACCCCTTGAGAAGCTTACCTGTATGATGATTTAACCCCTTGAGAAGCTTACCTGTATGATGATTTATCCCCTTGAGAATCCTACCTGTATGATGATTTAACCTCTTGAGAAGCTTACCAGTATGATGATTTAAACCCTTGAGAAGCTTATGTGTATGATGAATTAACCCCTTGAGAAGCTTACCTGTATGATGATTTAACCCCTTGAGAAGCTTACCTGTATGATGATTTATCCCCTTGAGAAGCTTACCTGTATGATGATTTAACCCCTTGAGAAGTTTACCTGTATGATGATTTAACCCCATGAGAAGCCTACCTGTATGATGATTTAACCCCTTGAGAATCTTACCTGTATTTTTTATTTAACCCTTTGAGAAGCTTACCTGTATGATGATTTAACCCCTTGAGAAGCCTACCTGTATGATGATTTAACCCCTTGAGAAGCCAACCTGTATGATGATTTAACTCCTTGAGAAGTTTACCTATATATTTATTTAATCCCATGAGAAACCTACCTGTATGATGATTTAACCCCTTGAGAAGCTTACCTGTATGATGATTTAAACCCTTGAGAAGCTTACGTGTATGATGATTTAACCCCTTGAGAAGCTTACCTGTATGATGATTTAACCCCTTGAGAAGCTTACCTGTATGATGATTTATCCCCTTGAGAAGTTTACCTGTATGATGATTTAACCCCTTGAGAAGCTTACCTGCATAATGATTTAACCCCTTGAGAAGCTTACCTTCTATGATGATTTAACCACTTGAGAAGCCTACCTGTATGATGATTTAACCCCTTGAGAAGCTTACCTGTATGATGATTTAACCCCTTGAGAAGCTTACCAGTATGATGATTTAACCCCTTGAGAAGCTTACCTATATGATGATTTAACCCCTTGAGAAGCCTACCTCAATGATGATTTAACCGCTTGAGAAGCTTTCCTGTATGATGATTTAACCCTTGAGAAGCCAACCTGTATGATGATTTAACCCCTTGAGAAGCCTACCTGTATGATGATTAACCCCTTGAGTAGCTTGGCCTGTGTATGATGATTTAACCCCTGAGAAGCTTTTACCTGTATGATGATTTCTAACCCCTGAGGAAGCCTACCTGTTTGATGAATTAACCCCTTCAGAAGCCTACCTGTATGAAGGTTTAACCCTTGTGAAGCTTACCTGCATGATGATTTGACCCCTTCAGAAGCTTACCTGTATGATGATTTAAACCCTTGAGAAGCTTACGTGTATGATGATTTAACCCCTTGAGAAGCTTACCTGTATGATGATTTAACGCCTTAAGAAGCTTACCTGTATGATGATTTAACCCCTTGAGAAGCTTACCTGTATGATGATTTAACCCCTTGAGAAGCTTACCTGTATGATGATTTATCCTCGTGAGAAGCTTGCCTGTATGATGATTTAACACCTTGAGAAGCTTACCTGCATGATGAATTAACCCCTTGAGAAGCTTACCTGTATGATTATTTATCCCCTTGAGAAGCCTACCTGTATGATGATTTAACCCCTTGAGAAGCTTACCTGTATGATGATTTAACCCCTTGAGAAGCCTACCTTTATGATGATTTAAGCCCTTGAGAAACCTACCTGTATGATGATTTAACCCCTTGAGAAGCTTACCTGTATGATGATTTAACCCCTTGAGAAGCCTACCTTTATGATGATTTAAGCCCTTGAGAAACCTACCTGTATGATGATTTAACCCCTTGAGAACCTTACCTGTATGATGATTTAACCCCTTGAGAAGCTTACCTGTATGATAATTTAAGCCCTTGAGAAGCTTACCTGTATGATGATTTAACACCTTGAGAAGCTTACCTGTATGATGATTTAACCCCTTGAGAAGCTTACCTGTATGATGATTTAACCTCTTGAGAAGCGTACCTGTATGATGATTTAACCCCTTGAAAAGCCTACCTGTATGATGATTTAACCCCTTGAGAATCTTACCTGTACGATGATTTAAACCCATGAGAAGCTTACATGTATGATGATTTAACCCCTTGAGGGAAGCTTACCTGTATGATGATTTAACCCCCTTGAGAAGCTTACCTGTATGATGATTTATCCCCTTGACAAGCTTACCTGTATGATGATTTAACCCCTTGAGAAGTTTACCTGTATGATGATTTAACCCCTTGAGAAGCCTACCTGTATGATGATATAACACCCTTGAGAAGCTTACCTGTATGATGATTTAACCCTTTGAGAAGCTTACCTGTATGATGATTTAACCCCTTGAGAAGCCTACCTGTATGATGATCTAACCCCTTGAGAAGGCTACCTGTATGATGATTTAACCCCATGAGAAGCTTTCTTGTATGTTGATTTAAACCCTTGAGAAGCCTACCTGTATGATGATTTGACCCCTTGAGAAGCTTACCTGTACGATGATTTACACCCTTGAGAAGCTTACGTGTATGATGATTTAACCCCTTGAGGGAAGCTTACCTGTATGATGATTTAACCCCTTGAGAAGCTTACCTTGATGATTTATCCCCTTGAGAAGCTTACTTGTATGATGATTTAACCCCTTGAGAAGCTTACCTGCATGATGATTTAACCCCTTGAGAAGCTTACCTTCTATGATGATTTAACCCCTTGAGAAGCCTATCAGTATGATGATTTAACCCCTTGAGAAGCTTACCTGTATGATGATTTAACCCCTTGAGAAGCTTACCTGTATGATGATTTAAGCCCTAGAAAAACCTACCTGTATGATGATTATCTCTTCAGATGCTTACCTGTATGGTGATCTAACCCCTTGAGAAGCTTACCTGCATGATGATTTAACCCCTTGACAATCCTACCTGTATGATGATTTAACCCCTTGAGAAGCTTACCTGTATGATGATTTAACCCCTTGAGAAGCCTACCTGTATGATGATTAAACCCCTTGAGATGCTTACCTGTATGATGATTTATCCCCTTGAGAAGCTTACCTGTATGATGATTTAACCCCTTGAGAAGCTTACCTGTATGATGATTTAACCCCTTGCGAAGCCTACCTGTATGATGATTTAAGCCCTTGAGAAGCTTACGTGTATGATGATTTAACCCCTAGAGGGAAGCTTACCTGTATGATGATTTAACCCCTTGTGAACTTACCTGTGATGATTTAACCCCTTGAGAAACACCTGTATGATGATTTAACCCCTTCAGGGAAGCCTACCTGTATGATGTTAACGCCAAGGAAGCCTACCTGTGCAGTAGTTGCTTATGAGAAGCCTACATGTATGATGATTTAACCCCTTGTGAAGCTTACATGTATGATGATTTAACCCCTTGAGAATCCTACCTGTATGATGATTTAACCACTTGAGAACCCTACATGTATGATGATTTAACCCCTTGAGAAGCTTGCCTGTATGATGATTTAACCCCTTGAGAATCCTACATGTATGATGATTTAACGCCTTGAAAAGCTTACCTGTATGATGATTTATCCCCTTGAGAAGCTTACCTGTATGATGATTTAACCCCTTGAGAAGCTTACCT
Organism: Homarus americanus; assembly: GCF_018991925.1. Taxonomy (NCBI): domain Eukaryota; kingdom Metazoa; phylum Arthropoda; class Malacostraca; order Decapoda; family Nephropidae; genus Homarus; species Homarus americanus. Next base: position 1,693 of record NW_024740611.1, on the reverse strand, counting down.
GTATGATGATTTAACCCCTTGAGAAGCCTACATGTATGATGATTTAACCCCTTGAGAAGCCTACATGTATGATGATTTAACCCCTTGAGAAGCTTACCTGTATGATGATTTAACCTTAGGAAGCTTCTACCTGTAGTTCAACCCCTTAAAGCTTTACCTGTGATTTCACCCCTTGAGAAGCTTTCCTGTATGATGATTTAAGCCCTTGAGAAACCTACCTGTATGATGATATAACCCCTTGAGAAGCTTACCTGTATGATGATTTAACCCCTTGAGAAGCCTACCTGTATGATGATTTAACCCCTTGAGAAGCCTACCTGCATGATGATTTAACCCCTTGAGAAGCTTGCCTGTAAGATGATTTAACCCCCTGAGAATCCTACATGTATGATGATTTAACGGCTTGAGAAGCTTACCTGTATGATGATTTAACCCCTTGAGAAGCTTACCTGTATGATGATTTAAGCCCTTGAGAAGCTTACGTGTATGATGATTTAACCCCTTGAGAAGCTTACATGTATGATGATTTAACCCCTTGAGAAGCTTACCTGTATGATGATTTAACCCCTTGAGAAGCGTACCTGTATGATGATTTAACCCCTTGAGAAGCCAACCTGTATGATGATTTAACCCCTTGAGAAGCTTACCTGTACGATGATTTAAACCCTTGAGAAGCTTACATGTATGATGATTTAACCCCTTGAGGGAAGCTTACCTGTATGATGATTTAACCCCTTGAGAAGTTTACCTGTATGATGATTTATCCCCATGAGAAGCTTACCTGTATGATGATTTAACCCCTTGAGAAGTTTACCTGTATGATGATTTAACCCCTTGAGAAGCCTACCTGTATGATGATTTAACACCCTTGAGAAGCTTACCTGTATGATGATTTAACCCCTTGAGAAGCTTACCTGTATGATGATTTAACCCCTTGAGAAGCCTACCTGTATGATGATTTAACCCTTGAGGCCCTGTGCATTGATTTAACCCATGAGAAGCTTACCTGTATGTGTTGATTTAACCCTTGAGAAGCCTACTGAGTAGTTTGACCGCTTGAAAGCTTACCTGTAAGTAGTTAAAGCCCTTGAGAAGCTTACGTGTATGATGATTTAACCCCTTGAGAAGCTTACCTGTATGATGATTTAACCCCTTGAGAAGCTTACCTGTATGATGATTTATCCCCTTGAGAAGTTTACCTGTATGATGATTTAACCCCTTGAGAAGCTTACCTGCATAATGATTTAACCCCTTGAGAAGCTTACCTTCTATGATGATTTAACCACTTGAGAAGCCTACCTGTATGATGATTTAACCCCTTGAGAAGCTTACCTGTATGATGATTTAACCCCTTGAGAAGCTTACCAGTATGATGATTTAACCCCTTGAGAAGCTTACCTATATGATGATTTAACCCCTTGAGAAGCCTACCTGAATGATGATATAAACGCTTGAGAAGCTTTCCTGTATGATGATTTATCCCTTGAGAAGCCTACCTGTATGATGATTTAACCCCTTGAGAAGCCTACCTGTATGATGATTTAACCCCTTGAGAAGCTTACCTGTATGATGATTTAACCCCTTCAGAAGCCTAACTGTATGATGATTTAACCCCTTGAGAAGCGTACTTGTATGATGATTTAACCCCTTGAAAAGCCTAACTGTATGATGATTTAACCCCTTGAGAAACCTA
>NW_024740610.1:0-19114 GCF_018991925.1 Homarus americanus | reverse complement strand
CCAGACACTAGTGATAAGTCCACCCCCAGACACTGTGATAAGTCCACCCCAGACACTGGTGAATAAGTGCACCCTAGACACTATGAGAGATAAATCCACCCCAGACACTTCTGCAAGTCCACCCCAGAGACACCAGTGATAAGTCCACCCCAGACCAGAGATAAGTCCACCTGGGGGTGATAAGTCCACCCCAGACACTCAGTGACAAGTCCACCCCAGACACTGGCAGACATGCTTCCACCCCAGACACAAAGTATCCATCCCAGACACTGCACAAGTCTACTCCCCAGGCACCAGTGAAAAAAGTCCATCCTTAGGACACTACAGTGATGTCCAACCCCAGACACTCAGTAATAAGTCCACCCCAGACACTTGGTGATAAGTCCACCCCTAGACACTAAATGATAAGTCCCCAGACACTGTGACAAATCCAACCTACTAAATTTTATTGTAAGTCCACCCCAGACACTAGTATTAAGTCCACCCCAGACACTAGAAAGTGATAAGTCCACCCACCAGATACTGTAAAGTGGATAAGTCCACCCCAGACACCAAAGTAGTCCACCCCTGCACACTAGTGACAAGTCGACCCCAGACACCAGTGATAAGTCCACCCCAAACACTAGTGACATGCTGGGCAAGTCCACCCAGACACTCAAAGGGATAAGTCCACCTCCCAGACACTAAAAAGATAAGTCCACCCCAGAAACCAAAGGATAAGTTCTCCCTCTAGACACCAGTGAAAAGTCCACCCCAGACACTAGTGATAAGTCCATCACAGACACCACACAAGTCCACCCTAGACACTCAGCATAAGTCCACCCCACACATTAGAAGATAAGTTCACCCCCAGACACTAGTGAGACATAAGTCCACCCCAGACATTCCAGTATGTAAGTCCACCCCAGACACAGTGACAGTTCACACTAGTGTGGGAAGTCCACCTCAGTGATAAAGTCCACCCCAGATACAGGAGAAGTCCACCCCATGAGACACCAGATGTCCACCAGTGATAAGTCCAAATTCCAGACTCGAGAGATACAAGTCCACCTGCATACCAGTGATGTAAGTCCACCCCAGACACCAGTGAGATAAGTCCACCCCAGACACTAGTGATAAGTCCAATTCCCCAGACATCAGTGAGATAAGTCCATCCCTATACACCACATTGGATACAAGTCCACCCCAGACACTTGTGATAAGTCAACCCTCAAACACTACTGATGCAAGTCCATCCCAGACACCAGTGATAATCTCAACCCACACAGACGCCAGTGATAACCTTATTACATACCCCAGACACTAGCGTGTGATAAGTCCACCCCTGTACTCAGTAGATGTCCATCCCCAGACACTAGTGATAAGTCCATCTCAGACGAAGACACACACACAGTAGTAGGTAGACACAAGTCCACCCAGTGACATGTCCATCCCGCACACACTCTCCACAGTGATAGTACACCCCACCAGATGTCCACCCCCAGACACCAGTGATTAGTCCAATTTCAGACACTAGTGATAAGTCCATCCCAGACACTCATGTCCACCCCACACTAGTATTAAGTCCAATTCCCAGAAACCAGAAGTATGCTCTCAGACACTCAGTGAGTAAGTCCACCCGAATCGTGACACTGATGTCCAACAACATTACCCATTGGATAAGTCCACCCCAGACACCAGTGATAAGTCCACCCCCACACATTAGTGAGAAAGGTTCACCCCAGACACTAGTGAAGGAAAGTCCACCCCTATCACATTGGATAAGTCCAATTCCAGACACCAGTGCAAGTCCACCTCAGACACCAGTGACAAGTCCACCCCAGACCAGATAAGTCCCACCCTGCAAGACACCAGTGATGTAAGTCCACCGACATCAAGAGAGAGAGAGAGAGATGAGAGAGAGAGAGAGACACCCCAGACACCAGTGATACAAGTCCAACTCAGTATCAATTAGAAACCAAACCCCATCTGTCCATCCCCAAGTCCCCAGATGTCCACCCTGACACAAGTTCACCCCAGACACCAGTGAAAGTCCACCTGCATACTAGTAGGATGTAAGTTCACCGCCAGACACTAGAAAAGATATGTCCACACACCCAGACACTAGTGATAAGTCCACTCACCAGACACTAGTGACATAAGTCCACCACTAGATACACATTTTCAGTGATAAGTCCAACACCCAGACACATTATTGCATTGGTAAGTCCACCCCAGACACTAGTGATAAGTCCACTGGTATATATGTCCAAACCCTGCTATTACCAGTGATAAAGTCCACCCCCAGTGTAGATAAGTCCAATTCTACCAGTGATAAGTCTGACCCCAAGACACTAGTGATAAGTCCACCCCAGACACTACAGAGAGAGAGAGAGGATGAGAGAGAGTCCACTCCAGACACCATGATAAACTGACCCCAGACACCAAAGTGATAAGTCCACCGCCAGACACTAGAGAGATAAGTCCGGCACCCCAGACACTCAGTGATAAGTCCACTCCCAGACACCAGTGACAAGCCCTCACCCCATCCCGACACTAAAGGATAAAGTCTCCTCACCTGGCAAGTCCACCCCAGACACGCAGTGATAATTCCACACACCCAGAATAATTCAGGGACAAGTTTCACCCCCAGACACCAGTGATGTCCACCCCAGACACTCTAGTGAGATAAGTTCAACTTGACACTAAAAGTGATAAGTCCACCCAGTATACCCAGTGATAAGACCCCAGACACTATGGGCAAGTTCACCCCAGACACCAGTGCGGGATAAGCCCTGCATGAATTAGTGTCCACCCCAGACACTAGGATAAGTTCACCTAGTGATAAAGTCCATCCCAGATACTATTGGGATGTCCACACCTGCACACTAGAAACCCCTGCACACCAGAGAGAGAGAGATAAACCAACCTGCATACCAATGATAAAGTCCACCCCAGACACCAGTGAGGAGAGAGAGAGATAAGTCCACCCCAGAAGTGATGTCCAAACCCCAGACACACCAGTGATAAAGTCTCACCCCAGACACCTCAGCGATAAGTCCACCCCTAGGTACCAGTGATAAGTCCACACCAGACACCAGTGATAGTCCACACCCAGTGTGATAAGTCCACCCCTGGACACTGTGATAAGTTCATCTCCAGACACTAGTGACAAAGTCTAACCCCACAATTAGTGATAGTTCCACCCCAGACACTCTAGCAGATAAGTCCACCAGACACCAGTGACAAGTCCACCCCCAGACACTCCAGATAAGTCCAACTTGCGTAATATCACTATTACAGAGATAAGGCGTCCACACCCAGACGCCAGTGATATATGTCCACACCGACACCACAGTGATAAGTCCACCCTGACACCAGTGATCACCCAGACACCAGTGATAAGTCCAATCTCCAGACACCGGTGAGAGATGTCAATCCCTACACGCTGTAATTCCACCAGACACTAGTGATAAGTTCAACCCCCAGAGACCAGTGACAGTCCACCCCAGACACAGTGATAAGTCGAATCCCCAGACACTAGTGGTAACACCAGACACTAGACAAGTCCACACCCAGACACTAGTGATAAAGTCCACCCCCACAAGTGATAAAGTCCACCGCTTGCAATAAGTGATGTCAACCCAAAGACACCTAGTTGTAATTCCACCCGCCAGACACCAGTGTGTGATAAGTTCACCCCATGATAAGCCCACCCCCAGACACAGTGATAAGTCAGGTCAAATCCCTAGACACTAGCTAATTCCACCGCCAGACACAAGTGATGTTCTCCAGAGACAGATAAAGTCCCAATTCCCCAGACAATAATAGTGATAAGAGTCAACCCCACACTCAGTGGTAATTCCACCGCCAGACACTAGGGGATGTTCATCCCCAGACACCACAGTGGCGATGTCCACCCCAGACACCAGTGATAAGTCCACTTATCACAGTGACATGTCCACCCCTAGATACAGTGAGATAAGTCCACTGCCAGATACCAGTGATAAGTCCACCACCAGACACTCAGGCACAAGTTCACCCCAGACACTAATGATAAGTCCACCCCTAGATACTAAGTGACAAGTCCACCCCCAGACACTAGCAGAGGACAACTACACACCCAGACACCAGTGATAATTCCACCCCAGACACCAGTGAAAAGTCCACCCCCAAATACCAGTGATAAAGTCCACCCCAGACACTAGTAATAAGTCCACACCCCAGACACTATAAAGCGACAAGTCCACCCATTGACACCAGTGATAAGTCCAATCTGGTCACCAGTGATAAGTCCACTCCCAGACACCAGTGACAAGTCCATCCCCAGACACTAGTGACAAGTCCTCACCCCCAGACACCACAAGAAGTGTTAAGTCCACCCCAGACACCAGTGATAAGTCCATTCCACACACCAGTGATAAGTCCACCCCAGACACTAGTGGGAGCAACCATCCCAGACACCAGTGACAAGTCCACCCCAGAGACACACACTTGAAAGTGCATAAGTCCACCCCTGGTGACACTCAGTGATAAGTCTACCCCAGACACATCCACCCAGACACACACACACACACAATAAGTCCACCCTGACACATGATAAGTCCACCCCAGACACTAGAGATAAGTCCATCACAGACACTAGAGATACAATAAGTTCACCACACACTATGATAAGTCCACCCCTGCATTAATTAGCAAAGAAGTTCAACTCTGCACACCATCAACAAGTCCAATCCATGCCACACACACATTATTATTCATATATATAATAATAGAATACATACAGAAAAGTGAGAGAGAGAGAGAGAGAGAGAGAGAGAGAGAGAGAGAGAGAGACACATAAGTCCACCCACACACCAAGATAAGTCCACCCCAGACACCAGAAAGAGACAGCGGAGTCCAACCCCTGACCAGAGATAATTCCATCCTACCCAGTGACAGTCCCACCTGCACACCAGTCCAAACTCCCCAGACACCAGTGACAAGTCCAATTCCCCAAGACACCTGGAAGTTATAAGTCCACCCCAGACACCAGTGATAAAGTCCAACCCCAGAAACTGAAGTAATATGTCCACCCCAGACACTAGCGAAACAGATAAGACCGACCCCAGACACCAGGCGAGGGGGGGAGAGAGAGAGAGAGAGAGAGAGAGACAAGTCCAACCCATGACACCCAGAGATAAGTAAGTCCAACCCCAGACACTACAGTATGATAAAGTGTTCAACCCAGACACCATCCCACACCAGACGAAAGTGACAAGTCCACCCCAGACACCAGTGACCATCCACAGGGCACACCAGCTATGTCAAACCCCAGACACCAAAGATGTCCACCCCAGAAACTAGTATCTCAGACCAGACAAGACCACACCCCAGACACCAGACACTGGTCCACCCTAGATAAGTCCACCCCAGATACCAGAAGTGACAAGTCTACCCCCAGACACTATGGAGCAATTCCATCCCTACACACCAGTGAAGATACACATGTCCACCCCCAGACACTCAGTGTGATAACCCACCCTAGACACTAGTGAGATATAAGTCCACCCCAGACACTCAGTTATAAGTCTACCTCCCCAGACACTAGTGATAATCACCCATCCCTGCCACACCATTGATAAGTCCACCCCAGACACTCAGTGATAAGTCCATCCCCAGACACCAGTGGGGAGCAAGTCCACCCCAGACACCAGTTATAAGTCTACCCCAGACACTCAGTGATAAGCCCACCCCCAGACACTAGTGGATACAAGTCCACCCCCAGACACTAGTGCGCAAAGAGGCACCTAATCCCTACACACTAGTGATAAGTCCACCAGACACTAGTGACAAGTCCACCCCTCAGACACTAGTGACAAGTCCACCCCTGTATACCAGTTATAAGTCTACCCCAGACACCAGGGGGATGTCCACCCCAGAAACTAGTAATAAGTCTACCCTAGACATCACTAGCGATAAGACCACCCCTAGACACTAGTGATAAGTCCACCATTGTATACTAGAGAGCAAGTCTGTTCTCAGACACTAGTGATAAGTCCACCCCAGACATCAGTGATAAGTCCACACCCAGACACTAGTGATAGCCCACCCCCAGACACTAGTAATAAGTTCACCCCAGACACTAATGATAAGTCCACCTCTAGATGGCTTCAGTGATAAGTCCAATTTCAGGCAATTAGTGATAACTACACCCCAGCACACTAGTGATAATTCCACCCCCAGAGACACTAGTGATAAGTCCACCCCTAAATACTCAGTGATAAGTCCACCCCAAGACACTAGTACAAGTCCACCCCTAGAGACACTCAAAGCGATAAGTCCACCCATTGACACTAGTGATAAGTTCAATTCCCCAGACACTAGATAAAGTCCACCCAGACACCATTGATAAGTCCATCCCCAGAGACTAGTGATAAGTCCATCCCCAGACACTGGCGTTAAGTCCTCTCCCACACTAGTGACAAGTCCATTCCCACACTCCAAAGGATGTCCACCCCAGACACTAGTGACAACCATCCCAGACACCAGTGATAAGTCCACCCCCAGACACCAGTGTGATAAGTCCACTCCCCAGACACCGGTGATGTTCATTCCCCCAGACACCAGTGATAAGTCCACCCCAGACACCAGTAATAAGTCCACCCTCAGACAAGTGATAAGTCCACCCTAGACACCAGTGATAAGTCTGACTGCCAGACACCAGTGATAAGTCCCTCCCTAGACACTCAGTAATAGTTCACCCCCAGACACCATCGATAAGTCCACCCATAGACACTCAGTGATAAGTTCACCCCAGACACTAGGTGTGATAAGTCCAATTCCCCAGACACCAGTGATAAGTCCACCCCCAGACACTGTGATAATTCCATCCCACACACTCAGTGCGATAAGTCCACCCCAGACACTCAGTGCGTGATAAGTCCACCCAGACACCAGTGATAAGTCCACCCCAGACACTCAGTGATAAGTCCACCCCAGACACCAGTTACAAGTCTGTTCCCCCAGACACTAGTGATAAGTCCACCCCAGACACTCAGTAATAAGTCCACCCCTCAGACACCAGCGTATAAGTCCACCGCCAGACACCAGTGATAAGTCCACCCCCAGACACAAAAGTGATAAGTCCACCCCAGACACTAGTTATAAGCCTACCCCAGACACCAGTGATAAGTCCACCCCAGACACCAGTGATAAGTCCACCCCCAGACACTCAGTGAGATAAGTCCACCCCTAGACACTCAGGTGATAAGTCCACCCCAGACACTAGTTATAAAAGTCTAGCCCCCAGACACTAGTGATAAGTCCACCCCAGACACTAGTAATAAGCCACCCCCAGACACTAGTGATAAGTCCACCCCAGACACTAGGCTATGGAGTCTATTCTGCACACCAGTGATAAGTCCACCCCCAGACACTAGCAATAAGTCCACCCCCAGACACCAGTGATAAGTCCACGCCGTAGACTAGAGACAAGTCCACCCCCCAGACACCAGTGATAAGTCCACCCCCCAGACACTAGTGACAAGTTTCACCCCAGACACCAGTGATACAAGTCCAATCAGGATACTTAAAGTGATAAGTCCACACCTACACACACCAGTGGATAAGTCCACACCCAGACACTCAGTGACAAGTCCACCCCCAGCAGACACTAGTAACAAGTTCACCCCCCAGACACTCAATGACAAGTCCACCTCAGATACTAGTGGAGCAAGCCCACCCCAGACACTCAGTGCGGATAACCACACCCCAGACACCAGTGATAATCTCCACCCCAGACACTAGTGATAAGTCCACCCCCAAATACCAGTGATAAAGTCCACCCCAGACACCAGTAATAAGTCCACCCCCAGACACTGAAGTGATAAGTCCACCCACTGGACACGAGTGACAAGTCCACCCTGACACTCAAAGTGGATAAGTCCACTCCCTAGACACCAGTGACAAGTCCATCCCTGGTGACACTCAGTGATAAAGTCCACCCAGACACTGTGATAAGTCCACCCCCAGACACCAGTGATAAGTCCACCCCCAGACACTCAGTGTTAAGTCCCTCCCCAGACACCAGTGATAAGTCCATTCCTACACACTAGTGATAAGTCCACCCCAGACACTCAGTGATAAATCCATCCCCAGACACAGTGATAAGTCCACTCCCAGACACTGGTGATAAGTCTACCCCTGACACCAGTGACAAGTCCACCCCAGACACCAGTAACAAGTCCACCCCACACAAGTGACAAGTCCACCCCAGACACTAGTGATAAGTCCACCGCCAGACACCAGAGATAAGTCCACCCCCAGACACTAGTGATAAGTCCACCCCAGACACTCAGCAATAAGTTCACCCCCCAGACACCATCGATAAGTCCACCCATAGACACAGTGATAAGTTCACCTCAGACACCAGTGATAAGTCCATCCCCCAGACACTGTAGTGATAAGTCCACCCCCAGACACTAGTGATAATTCCATCCCTACACACCAGTGATAAGTCCACCCCAGACACTAATGAGCCCACCCCAGACACTAGTGATAAGTCCACCCCAGACACCAGTGACAAGTCCACCCCAGACACTGAAGCAATCTACTCCCCAGACACTAGTGATAAGTCCACCCCAGACACTAGTAATAAGTCCACCCCAGACACTCAGCGATAAGTCCACCCCAGACACTAGTGATAAGTCCACCCCAGACACCAGTGATAAGTCCACCGCCAGACACTAGAGATAAGTCCACCCCTGCACACTAGTGATAAGTCTGACTTCAGATACCAGTGACATGCCCACCCCCAGGACACTAGTGATAAGTCCACCCCTCAGATACTAGTGATAAAGTCCACACCAGACACTCAGTGATAAGTCCACACCCAGACACTCAGTGATAAGTCCACCCCAGACACTAAGATAAGTTCACCCCAGACACTAGCAGATAAGTCCACCCCCAGATACTTCAGTGATAAGTCCACACCCAGACACTAGTGATAAGTCCAGTCTCTGGCATCACTGTGATAAGTCCACCCCCTGTGACACCAGTACAAGTTCACCCCCAGACACTAGTGATAAGTCCACCCCCAGATACCAGTGATAAGTCCACCGCCAGACACCAGTGATGAGTCCATCTCAGATACTGCAAGTGGATAAGTCCACCCCAGACACTAGTGATAAGTCCACCCCAGACACTCAGTGATAAGTCCACCCTCAGATACTAAAGTGATAAGTCTACCCCCAGACACTCAGTGATAAGTCCACCGCCAGACACTAGTGATAAGTCCACCCCTAGATACTAGTGATAAGTCCACCCCCAGACACTAGTGATAAGTCCACCCCCAGACACCAGTAAAAAGCCCGACAATGTGCCCTCTGAAATTTAATACAGGTACAGTTCCCTTCACTAGTGCGTTTATAGGGGCTCGTTATAAACATTCCACAAATTATTATATTAAGATATTTAATTTAATTCCACACTGCACGAAACCTGACGAGCCCCTGTAACCGCACTAGTGAAATGGATTGTACAACAAACAAGTGACATACGGTATTTCCCATGTTGGACGTGTTTAATTCACCATTGTCAAATAAGTCGAAATTTATAATTTATAGTTTTATAATAAGATATGGGTGAATCAGGTAGGTTAAAATTAACTTATGATCCATTTATCCGCACTGTAAGTGATGAAAATTAACATTATTGGGAACCAAAGACCATCCCACCACAAACCGCTTAAGTATGCTGGTAAATGTTAACATTGGCTATGAATATTCACCGAGAAATTAAAAAGGTTTTTATTTGTGTTGTATAGAATATACAATTTATATATATATATATATATATATATATATATATATATATATATATATATATATATATATATATATATATATATATATATAATCATTAAAGGAAACAGGAAAACACGATGTTCTGAAGGCTGTGTAATTCACATCTTCAGGGTGATTTCATTCTGAAGAATAATTATTGACAACGTCATAAGGTAGTGACTCAAACCCTTTCACCTAGTTACAAATCTTGTTAATCACAAAGTGTCCAATTGTACATGCCATTACTCAAATTTATGTTGACAGATTCGGTATGTTTAATGAGACTAGATTCTATAATGTTCCAACTGACAATTGAATTACAGTTAATATTGTCAGTACAACAATCACTCTAGTCTGTGCTCACCCTGAAGATGTGAATTCCACGAATGCTCGGGAACTTCGTGTTTTCTTGTTTCTTGTGGTTATCAGCATATACAGTACGATCGCGTGCACCTGCAGTGATTTATATATATATATATATATATATATATATATATATATATATATATATATATATATATATATATATATATATATATATATATACATCAGAAAGAGGCCTTAGCTTGTTTATTAAGACATCTTCAGAGTTGCCTCTGAAGATGTCTTGAATAAAGACGAAAGCTAAGGCTCTGTTGTTTCCTTCCCGTGTGATTTTATCAAGATTTATCTTATCCACGTTTTCATTGTGGATCTACAAAAATATATATATATATATATATATATATATATATATATATATATATATATATATATATATATATATATATATATATATATATATATATATATATATATATATATATATATATATATATATATATATATATATATATATATATATATATATATATATATATATATATACGTTTGTATTGGGAAAAGGTCCCATTTGACATGCCAGAGAACATTTGACAGTGAATAACAATAGAAGTACAGTGCACTAGCATTGGTTCTAGTTAAATGGAAAAATAATCACAGAATTGCACAAGTAAAATCAGTGGTTAAACAGTATTTTGTATACAAGAAGTGGGCATCCACGCGTCTTAAACTTGTGTTAATTAGCAGCAATGAGCTTGTCATTGGTAATAATTTTCCTCAATGAGTTTGTCATATTTTATAGATATCGAGAAAACAAAAATCTTCCAGTTGTTTTGCAGAGCGTAGTTTTGAACGATGAAATCATCTAAATAAGCCCATACCATGTTGCTTATTTAATCACCAAATGTTGATCATCCTTGAAGTCAGTGATGCATCAAAGGCCGATAGTCATAAGAACAATTAAAATGGCCCAAAGAGTGCTAAAGGCGGTATTATCTTAATAGATTACAATATATCGCTCAGAACAGGCTTGCGTACCTATCTGAGATAGTGGCTTGTTGACTCGCCGAATATATCAATGACTGGGGCCCAACTTCCAGCCTTCTTAGGGACTAAAACCCATGGGCAATAAGGGCTTTGAATGTAACTTCCGTTACAGCATATCTTGAACCATGTCTTGTACTACACCGTGCTGGCTATGAGGTAGTCTGTAAGCTAGTAGTAAATCGGCTTTGTGTCCGGTTAATAAAGATATGTGAAGTATAGTGACATTCGTCTAACCTAGCGGATTGCCAGGTAAAGCTATAATCTTTTTGTAGTTGGCAAGTAACTCGAGGAACCTAGTCTTGCCTTAAGGGTGATCAATTACCTTAACATGTGGCACTATTTGATCCTTCCTCCCGTTTGGTTTATATAAATGTATGTGTAACACCACCAATTGGGAACTGTGTAGGCTGTTAAGCAACACTAGTATGGTAAACCAGATAATCACACAAACAACATCCCTGTTCCAATATTCTGGGAGCGTCGGTCTGTGGAGAACGAGGACATCTATTAAACCACCAGGACAAATCGTACTCAATGTACAGTAGATTCATATGCAAGACCTTTAACCCTGGAAGTTTCCGTAACACTGACTATGTTAGCCCCAGTGAAAATGTCAGGCAAGCGAACAGTGGCTCTGGTTGTTTCCTCATTCTGAAAATGGAGAGTACCTGTTGAAACTGCAGGTACTACCATCCAACTTTACTGCTATAGTCACGCCGCAAATGAGTCTGTAGAGATGCGCTAGGACTCAGGATCCAGCTTCCTCGTAGTAGCTCCGGAGCGTTGGATAAAACATTCACCCTGGCGGTGAACAATGGAAAAGATTTGTGCATGGCACGAGAGATAATGCCACAAACAGTGATAGTATATTGATCTGGACATCTATCATGTTTTGTTTGCCATTGGAAGACCAATTAATCTTTCAGCTGATAAGTTAAAGTCCTTTACTATGTAACACACAACAGGAAATGGTTTACCACGTCTAGAAAAACATACAGGTAGTGTTACCACTCCTGTAATGGCCAGTTGGGCAGATCGGTGTCAATAGGTCGAACTTGAATTTATCTGGCCTCGGTGGTCTTCCCCGACTGCTTATAATAGCGACGACATGGCCACCGTGGCTGTCTGTTATACCTCGATTCCTTACACCGTTATTGAGTTACAAAGTCCTGGGAATTATATAAGACAGATTCCTGTAATATACACCACATATCACCTGTTCGTACAGTAGTAGAATTGGTCTGAACAACTGCTGAATGGGACGGAGATTGGTCTCTGTCGTCGTCAGGTCTTGAATTTGCTGTAGGGGTTTGGTGTTTGGGTATGTTACCACCTTGCTGGAGCTGGTAACAATAGTCAATAACATGACTATTAGTGTTATAGTGTTTGTTTAACAGCTGCTGTTTAGATTTCGTGCAAGTATCTGGGACCTTGTGATGAACCGGCGCCACAGGTGTAACTGTATTGGCCAGTGGGATACGAGGTACCGTAAGTGGGATCTTACGTGCGTAAGAAAGAATTGTATTAGATGATAATCATCAGTCTTAGCATGACTGTATGCAGGGTTCCGTGAAAATAATACAAAAGACGCAATTTCAAGATTGCGCGCAAACTGCTCTAATGATATGGTGCCGTCCTTGTGATGCTCATCTTCCGTGATTGCAATGTTCTGTACAACATCCTCATATGAACGTAAAAATGTAACTATGTGATAATCATCTTCCGCTGTGAACTCGAGAATGCGGCCATTCTGCAGCAACACTTTAGATACAATATAGTAAACATGCTTGAGCCAGCTTTAGCCATTGTTAGTTGGGCGTTAGACAACTTAGATGTCACTGGAGGAATAGAGGATGCAGGAGGTAAAGTATACGGTCCTGACACACTGGGGATTGGTGGGTAGGGAGAATGAACTGAACTGTGATAAGATTTGGTGTCGTATGTACGTCTTAACTTAAGTTGGGTACTGTGTAAATCGCCAAATGATTGATCGATTAATTGTTCACTATTCTCAATGGAAGTGTCTCATTGTAGATAAATTTGTGTTCCATGCATATCTTCCATAATACCAGTAACAATGCCAGCTCCAATAGAGAGAACTACGTCAGTTAGTATTGCGTTTTCTGTTTGTTCAGAGGTACTATTGTACCTTTTCACTAAATGCATAATGTCTGAACCAGATAAATGAAATAAAGTATCCATAAATGATAACTCAATCGTACAAGGTTATACTAAATACTAACCTTGCCCACCCATTATAAGTAAATGAGTAAGTGAAAATACTAAATTTATAATACATCAGTAATATATAAAGAAAGGCCCTTACTAATTAAAAACTATCCTATCACGACATCTGACGTGTGATGGTATGCTGTAGAATATGTTTACCACGTGTAAAAATCTACTGCATGTCTGTGAATACCTAGTACGAAGACTTGATTAAAGGATGAAGACTTGATTGAAGTTCTGGTCAAGTCCGTAGAGTTCTGAGGAGGAGTTGTGTCTCAGTTGGTGAGAAGGTGGTTACGGCCACTCATATGTATTGAAGCAAAATCCAAGATGGCATCTTTTTTTTTGGAATTATTACCCAGGCACAGGTCAAACGACCACAACTTAGGCCTGGGGCGAAAAACAAAACAGAAGAAATTGTAAATATAAGAAAAAGGTTATGCATTAATCTACAACGAAGATGCCAGAAACCAAGCTTTTAAGAGTGAGACAGATTATGAAACATGGAAACACAGAAAGGCAAAAGCATTCCACAGTTTGGTATGTGAGAAAAGAAAGGAGAGTACTATAACGGGTTATTCTCATTAATGACCGACATCACAGAAATAATTGAGCACCATATGGGCAAGACGATGATAATTACGAACTGTACCTGGCAGTACACAGGATGCCAAATCCCCTGAACAATATAAATTAAAGTACATAAAGAGAGTGAAGCAACATTGCGAAAAGCAGAAAGGGAGAGGATTGTCGACTAAGGAGAGAGTTAATAAGACCCAAGAAATACTTGTGACTCCACCTATCTAATAGTTGGACAGAAGAAGAATACCCCAGATATGAGAGAAGTACTCAAGTGGGACAAGATGATCCCTTATACTTAGAACATGCTCCAGGGAGTGAAGTAGCTACGGCATCTGCAGCATTCCCAACTTTCAGGGAGGCAGCTTTAGTTATACTAAGGATGTGTGATTTCAGGACATATTGGAGAAATGGTGAGGCCTAACATATTTATTTCAAATTTGGAGGATGATAGCGTCCTGAAATGTAATTGGTGGAAGATCGTCTACTTTACAAAAGTGTAATTAGTAAATATCATCAGGTTTTTGTTACTATTGAACTTAACAAGTTTGTATCTCCCCCATTCCAGAAGTGCTGCACAGATCCGCGTTGATAAATTGTGATATCAGTTCGAAACAGAGTCTGGATTTGAGGATTAGGAGAGAGGAAAATGTGTTGAGGGAAAAATTGAAGAGTAGAATCATCGGCGTAGAATGGATATAATTAGTCGTGGTGTGAGTAAATCATTGATAAAAGAGTTGGTGAAAGAACAGAACCTGTGGGACGCACTACTGGTAGAAGAGCGAAATCGATCCCTCGACAACAACTGCCATGGATCGATTCTCCAAGGGAAACTAAGATGAAAACAAAGTGGGGAGAGAACCAAAGGGAAGTTTAGATAGCAAAGACATGCCATACCCTGTCGTCTTTTGGCGATGTCGAGGCGACAGTTCCCATAATCCCTAAGAGGATGATAAAGATGGGTGCAATGGGAGGCGATGCCAGTAGATCTTGCCCAGCAGAAAGCCATACTGGTGATCCGACAAAAGAAAGAAGAAAGGCGTTCAAGGTGACGGAAAATGGGAGTTCAAGATGGTTTCGAAAATCTTAGAGAAGGATGAAGTTAAGACAATGAAGACGATAAATTTAGAAGTTAGAATGGGTCGCAACTAACTTGGGATGGGCTGAACCAGGCATGCTTCAAGAAGAAGGAAAAGTTTTGGTTTTGAGCAAAGGTGAAAGAGAACTGAGCAAACACAGGGGCAGAACTTCGCTTTACTCCTCAGAACACAGGGGTATTCGTCAAGTCCAACATACTCACATCCAACTGGATAACACAGCAACCTGCGAAATTGGGTTTATAGGAAGATGCATGGGTTCAGTAGGGTGCGAAGTGGGAGGTGAGTGGGAATCGTCTAAGGTGGAGTTAGGAGAATAAGGTGCCAAAGGTTGGCTTTCTCAGGGGAGAGTTGGCTATAGAGTTATTGGGACGGAAGGAGAAAAGAAAGAGTGCAAGAAGTTGTGACCAAATGTTTTTAGCTAAGGACGAGAAGGATTTATAGAGAAGAGAATTATTCCAGGACAACAGTCTTTCTTTAATAAAATTCCTTGGCCCTAGAATAACCTTTGTGATTCTAAGTAGTGAAAGTGTGGAAGTATGAGGAGAGAATGGTTTCATGGCTCATTATGCTTATCTCTCACCCTGCAAGCAGAGGCAAAGACGATCAAACCATGATTGTAATGTGAAAGTTTTGGTAGAAGATGGGATAAATACTCCATGCCGCCCTGTATAACCCCAGCAATACTTTTGTCAGCATACTGGGAGCATCCAGTGGGCAACATTCATCCCGAAGTCGGTGAAGAATTCTCTTAGTTGCCAGCTTGCCCTCCGATGGTGCCATAGTTGACGTTTAGAGGTGGGGGTGTCGTGCCCAGTTTGATTTAATAGAAATAAGGTTGTGATCAAGAAGACTCTAAGGGGGCAAGAAATTGGTATGAATAGTGCCAGAGGTTAGAGGTAAAGCAAAGATCAAGAATGTTGGTAAGTTGATCGTATTGTCGATCAGAACATGATGGTGAGGTGTTTGATTATTTGTTCCAAATCATTAAATGAGGAAAAAGAGTGCCTCCAGCTCCACCTGGGTCATCCTTGCAGGCCAAGCCACTCTCTGTATTTCTTACATTGAAATCCCCCTAGGTAGAGGATCTCAGTGTTGGGTGTGTGGATAGCAACGACTCATGGCAAGAGTGAGATAGTCAAAAGAGTTCAAGAATAGTTGGTATGGATTGGAGAAACAATATAAAATGAAAAATAGTCACAGTGAGTGATGAGATATTTTGAGCCAGATGACATCATAAAGGTGAGATTCAAGATCATCAGGTCGGGCTATAGGTGTACATTAATGTTGCAGTAGACATACCTCCTTAGAACGGAAGTAGGTATAAAGGTTGTAGTTAGAGACTTGAAAAGGTTTGGGTGAAGCTGCTTTGGTCAGTTGATTCGGAAGTAGTAAGAGATCGAAGAGTTGTAGATGAACAACACAGAAGAAGAGGTGGATCTCAGGCCGCAAATCATTGGAAAATGAAGTGTAGCCGATCATCCAGCAACCGTAGAGTAGTCAGTTGAGCCCAATGGCCCGATGATCAAGGTCGGCCTAGGTCCCACAACCTTCCCCGACCAGTGGGACCCATCCGAAGGCCCTTCAGTATTAATATCAATGACATGAGAGTCAAAAATGAATGAATAAAACAGATCCAAGAATGGTACGAGGACATTTGTGGTATTTATCCAATAATGCAGAGAGACAGTTGAGACCCTGCAATTGTGTATAAATGAGGCAGAAGGTCAGATCAGCAACCTGGGACTTGGTCACAATTTTCGTGATGCCATATGGCAGCAGGGTCTACCATTAGACAACACATTATGCTTCCAATATCTTGCTATGATGAAGTGATGTTTCCAATATGGCGTCGATGACATGTCCAAGATGGCGTCGATGATGTAGTAGTTGCCAGGGACTGGGTACTATGATGATCCAAGCAATGTTGAAGACAGCTATCCGGGAGCACTGGGTCACACGGTGGGTCGATGGTGGGTCACTCAGAGTAGCCACCAAGATTTGTTGATCAGATTTCGAAAGAGTGATGAGCCAGACGTTGACCAATCAATACAACACGTAGACTGTAGACTGTGAAGGCTCTCCCTGGGGAGGCCTGAGGTTGGGGTGCTGCTTGGTGCTGGGGTGCTTCTGCTTGCTGGGAGAAGGCTTGCTGATGCTGTAATGCTTAGTAGCTGAAAACAGTCGTAAGAGCGTTTTCAAGGCAGGGTTGCAGAGACGTTCAGGGTGTAAAATCACTTATAATAAAAATAATAGAAACTTGTACATTGAACTGGGACATCACAAGTGTACTCAGAAAGGTAGATATCTCAGCAAAAAATAGAGAATGTTAAGCTTTAATTAAAAATCGTGAATTCTTGTATAAAGCACTGGTTTGTTCTTAGATTCCCAGAATTCCGCTGCCACCCTTATGTTGTGGTATCCAGTTACCTGTTAGAATCACTGATTAGAGGTGAGCTGGAAGCAACATTCATAAATGTTTATGGGTTAAGTTTTCAAACCCAAATGGTCTTTTCTCCATTTATTAAGAAAATAAATATTGCACAATAACTTGGATAACACTGTAATTAATGCTATGAGCTGCGAGCGTTAATAAGGGATGAAGCTTAGGTATAACTAGCTTAGAGCACACGTCTCAGTGGCTCAGAGACGGGAGTCGAGCTGGCAATAGCCGGCTACTTAACTGAAGACTCGGCAGTTAAGGTGTGAGGGCACAGTGGGACTACACTGCCACATGTCCAGTTGATGACGATTCACATCCCATAGGAAAGTTACTGTGGTGATGTAATTATACTAACATTTTGTTCCCGAGCTAGACACCTTACCGGCACAGTAGCAGACCCCACAGATTCAAACGGATTGTTCACTTAAATTCATAATCATGTTTAGCATATTGATCCTTAAATATTCAGCATTACTCAGATATTATCTAATATACTATAGCACTAGCCGTGTGTCTGTCTGTCTGTCTGTCTGTCTGTGCAGCCGAAACAGCACAATCGTTTTTTATCAAACTTGGTGGAAAAATCGCAAAAAAAAATCGTAAAGTGGAACAAACCTGGTCTCATGTCGATGGTTTCTTTAGGAAGCCATTAATTAACCATTTTATTTACGCTGGAAAACAATGCAAGTCTACCGACTTGCCGCACCCTCATTCGCTGTACGCTGTCAGCCCACGATTGCAGTTATCGTACGGTCCCTCCTCCTCCCCCACTTTTTTCTTAGCCTACTTTTTGTTGTTTGGATTAGTAAAGGAAGGAAGATGAGTAAATAGAAGAATAAAGAAGGAAACAGAAAATAGTTAGAGATAACAGGTGGGGGAGCTGAATTTCATCATGCGTCTGGATGCGCAGTTAACGTTACCAGACCATTTTCGAGAGGACCTACAGCTACGGTGTTATTTGCAATGTCACTTATACTAGCCAGCTGACTGCTGAGAAAAGGAGAAAGAGAGAAAAAGATAATAACAGAATGCATGGCGAAGATAGAAAGGGGGAGAAAGAGAAAGGAGAAGAAGAGACTGAAGCATTATTATCATAGAGCGAGGATAGGAGATGGGAGAGAGGGATAGTGAGAGGAAGTGTAGGTATGAATGGAGGGATGGAAGGACAGAATGGGAATGGTATAGAAGGATAGTAGAAGGAGAGACTAGAAGAAGGAGACAAAGGAAGGACAGCGATAAGTAAAACAAAAATCAGAACAAGTATTTGGATGATAACATTTAGAAATTAGTCGGTTAAATGTGGAGTAAAAAAGAGTAAAGAATAATGAGATAAAACAAAACGAAGAAAGAAGACACTTATTATAACAGCCAGGACCATGATTATACAACGCGCGGGACCATGATTATAACAACCACGACCGCCAGTTATAACAACCACGACCATGATTACATAAAACCGACCATGATTATAACAACCAGGACCACGATTATAACAACCAGGGCCATGATTATAACAACCACGACCATGATTATAACAACCGACCATGATTATAACCACGACCATGATTATAACAACCAGGACCACGATTATA
>NW_024740609.1:52500-60000 GCF_018991925.1 Homarus americanus | reverse complement strand
GAGTATACACGCATAATGTACATAAACGTACACATACACACTAAGCTCAGCTAACGCACACCACACACACACTCGTACATGATGAATTGATACACACACACACACACACACACACACACACACACACACACACACACACACACACACACAAGGGTAAGAGTAAAAACAAAAATAATAAAAGTGAAAGAAGGAAATTTTGATACGATGTCTGAGTTGTATATTATATAAGTCTTATGGTGTGTGTGTGTGTGTAATATGTGTGTGTTTCTAAATGAACGTCACCCACTTAAAAATTCTTAGTTCTTAACAATCAATTTTTATTATTAGAGACCTTTAAGTAACACCAATACTTAAAGCCATTAAATAACACCCTAATGCTTAAGGATCCAAAAGTAACAACCAAATACAAGGAACCAATAAGTAACACCCTAATACTCAAGGAACTATTAAGTACCACCTAATACTTAACGAGTAACTAAAACACCAAGATACTAGGAACCATTAAGTAACACCCTAATAATTAATCATTAGGTAACACCAAGATACTTAGAAACCATTAGGTAACACCAAGATATAAGGAACCATATCAGGAGAAAATCAAGATGCTTCCACGTAAGACGATGATGAAGACCACGGCTGACCTTTTGGAGGATCTTAAGCCTCTTAGTTTATGGTGAAAAGAGAGGCTATAACAGCAATAAAACAAGAGTAAATGCCCAATAGGCAACTCGTATACATACGGGGTGAGGAGTGAGGGAGTGATGTACATCAGATGACCTTCACGAGTGCCTTACCCTGCGACATGTTATCAAGCCTCACATGGATCCCTCACAGGGCCCTCAAGGCCCCTGCATGGCCCTCACAAGGCCCCCAAGGATCCTCACAAGGCCCTCACAAGGCCCTCACAAGGCCCCTCACAAGGCCCTCACATGGATCCTCAAAGGCCCTCACAAGGCCCTCACAAGGCCCCTCACATGGATCCTCACAAGGCCCTCACAAGGCCCTCAAGGCCCTCAAAGGTCACAAGGCCCCTCACAAGGCCCTACATGGATCCTCACAAGGCCTCACAAGGCCCTCACATGGATCCTCACAAGGCCCTCACATGGATCCTCACAAGGGCCCTCACAAGGCCCTCACATGGATCCTCACAAGGCCCTCACATAGATCCTCACAAGGCCCTCACATGGATCCTCACAAGGCCCTCACAAGGCCCTCACAAGGCCCCTCACAAGGCCCTCACAAGGCCTCACATGGATCTCACAGGCCCTCACAAGGCCCCTCAAGGCCCTATGGACCTCTAGGCCTCACAAGGCCTCTGCCCTCACATAGGATCCTCACATGGATCCCACAAGTCCCCACACAGTCCCTCACAGCCCTCAGCCCCCACAAGGCCCTCACATGGCCCCTCACACGTCTCGCATGCCTCCCCAGGCCCTAGCATGGCCCTCTAAGGCCCTGCATGGCCTCACAGTGCCCCCTGCATGGCCCTCACAAGGCCCCTCACATGGATCCTCACAAGGACCCACACATATCCTCACAAGGCCCCACAAGGCCCCCTGCTGATCCTCACAACCCTCACAAGGCCCCCCATGGGCCCTCACAAGGCCCTCACATGGATCCCCTCACAAGGCCCTGCGGCCCTCACAAACCCTGGATCCTCACAAGGCCCCTCACAAGGCCCCCCAGGTCCTCACAAGGCCCCTCACAAGGCCCTCACATGGATCCTCAAGGCCCTCACAAGGCCCCCACAAGGCCCTCACATGGATCCTCACAAGGCCCTCATATGGATCCTCACAGGGCCCTCACAAGGCCCTCACAAAGGCCCACATGGATCCTCACAAGGCCTCACATAGATCCTCACAAGGCCTCACATGGATCCTCAAGGCCCCAAGGCCCTCCACAAGGCCCTCACATGGATCCTCACAAGGTCTGCGCCCCCACATGGATCTCACAAGGCCCTCACAAGGCCCTCACAAGGCCCCTCACAAGGCCCTCACATAGATCCTCAAAGGCCCTCACATGGATCCTCCACAAAGTCCCTCACAAGACCACAAGGCCCCTCACATGGCCCTCACATGGATCCCTCACAGTCCTCACAGCCCCCAAGGCCCCTCACATGGCCCTACATGGATCCTCACAAAGCCTCTACAAGGCCCTCACATAGATCCCCACAAGGCCCTCACAAGGCCCTCACATAGCCTCACAAGGCCCCACAAGGCCCCTCACATAGATCCTCACGGGCCCTCACAAGGCCCTCACATAGATCCCTCACAAGGCCCCCTCACAAGGCCCTCACAAGGCCCTCACAAGGTCCTCACAAGGCCTCACAAGGCCCTCACATGGATCTCAAGGCCTCACAAGGCCTGGAGGCTCACAAGAGCCCCCAAGTGCCCCTCACAAGGCCCCACATGGATCCTCACAAGGCCTCACATAGATCCTCACAAGGCCCTCACAAGGCCCTCACAAGGCCCTCACATAGATCCTCAAAGGCCTCACAAGGCCTCACATAGATCCTCACAGCCCTCACAGGCCTCTCAGAAGCCCCCTACAGGATCCTCACAAGGCCCTCACATATCTCACACCCCACAAGGCCCTCACATGGATCCCCCTCACAAGGCCCCTCACAAGGCCTCACAAGGCCCCCACATCTCACAAGGCCCTCACATGGATCCTCAGGCCCTCACAAGGTCCCCCAAGGCCCTCACAAGGCCCTCACAGGTCCTCACAGCGCCCTCACAAGGCCCCTCATGTGGATCCTCACAAGGCCCCCACAAGGCCCTCCACAAGGCTCACATGGATCCTCACAGGCCCCATATGATCCTCAAGGCCCCCACAGTCTCACAAGGCCCTCACATGGATCCTCACCCTCACAAGGCCCCCCAAGGCCCTCACATGGATCCTCACAAGGCCCTCACAAGGCCCCCATGGATCCCCTCACAAGGCCCTCACAAGGCCCTCACAGCCCTCAAGGCCTCACATGGATCCTCACAAGGCCCTCACATGGATCATCACAAGGCCCTCACAAGGCCCTCACATGGATCTCACAAGGCCCTCACATGGATCCTCACAAGGCCCTCACAAGGCCCCTCAAGGCCCTCACAAGGCCCTCACAAGGCCCTCACATGGATCCTCACAGCCTCAAGGCCCTCACAAGGCCCTCACATGGATCCTCACAAGGCCCTCACAAGGCCCTCACACCACAAGGCTCACAAGGCCCTCACAAGGCCTCAGCACCCTCAGGCCCCATAAGGCCTCACATGGATCCTCACAAGGCCCTCACAGCCCTCACAGGCCCTCACACATGATCCTCACATGGATCCTCACAAGGTCCTCACAAGGCCCTCACAAGGCCCTCACATGGATCCTCACAAGGCCCCTCACAGATCCTCACAGACCTCACATGGATCCTCACAAGGCCCCTCACAAGGCCCTCACAAGGCCCTCCAGGCCCTCACATGGATCCTCGCACCTCACAAGGCCCTCACAAGGCCCTCATGGATCCTCACAAGGCCTCACAGGCCCTCACAAGGCCCCTCACAGGCCCTCACATGGATCCTCAAAGGCCCTCACAAGGCCCACATGGATCCTCACAAGGCCCTCACATGGATCCTCACATAGGCCTCACAAGGCCCCCACAAGGCCCCCCACATGATCCTCACAAGGCCCTCACAAAGCCTCACAAGGCCCCTGAGCCCTCACAAGGCCCTCACAAGGCCCTCACATGGATCCTCACAAGGCCCTCACAAGGCCCTCAAGGCCCCCGGCCCTCACATAGATTCTCACAGCCCTCACATGGATCCTCACAAACCTCACAAGGCCTCACAAGGCCTCACATGGCCCCTCACAGGATCCTACAAAGTCCTCACAAGGCCCTCACAAGGCCCTCACATGGCCCTCACATGGATCCTCACAAGCCCTCACAGCCTCTACAAGGCCCTCACATGGATCCTCACAAGGCCTCACATAGATCCTCACAAGGCCTCACATGGATCCTCACAAGGCCCCCACAGCCTCACAAGGCCCTCACAAGCCCTCACATGGATCCTCACAAGGCCTCACAAGGCCCTCAAAGCGCCCTCAGGCCCCTCACATAGATCCTCACAAGGCCTCACATGGATCCTCACAGTCCTCACAAGGCCTCACAAGGCCCTCACATGGCCCTCACATGGATCCCTCACAGTCCCTCACACCCCTGGGCCCTCACATGGCCTCACATGGATCCCTCACAAAGCCTCACAAGGCGCCCTCACATAGATCCTCACAGGCCCCTCAAAGGCCCTCACATAGATCCTCCAAGGCCCTCGGCCCTCACATAGATCCTCACAGGCCCTCACAAGGCCCCCTCACAAGGCCCTCACATAGATCCCCAAGGCCCTCACAAGGCCCCCTCAAGGCCCTCACATAGATCTTCACAAGGCCCTCACAAGGCCCTCACAGATTCCTTCACAAGGCCCCTGCTCACAAGGCCCTCACAAGGCCCTCACATGGATCCTCAGGTTTTTTAATGAGTCATCTTCTTTTGACTACACCCAAGAGATTGTTTACTCTACCACTGACAGCTGTAACTACGACCACTGACAGCTGTAACTACGACCACTGACAGCTATAACTACGACCACTGATAGCTGAAACTACGACCACGGACAGTTGTAACTACGACCACTGACAGCTATAACTACGACCACTGACAGTTATAACTACGACCACTGACAGCTGTAACTACGACCAATGACAGCTGTAACTACGACCACTGACAGCTGTAACTACGACCACTGACAGCTGTAACTACGACCACTGACAGCTATAACTACGACCACTGACAGCTGTAACTACGACCACTGACATCTGTAACCACGACAAACCGACAGCTGTAACTACGACCACGACAGCTGTAACTACGACCACTGACAGTTGTAACTACGACCACTGACAGCTGTAACTACGACCACTAACAGCTGTAACTACGACCACTGACATCTGTAACCACGACCACTGACAGCTGTAGCTACGACCACTGACAGCTGTAACTACGACCACTGACAGCTCTAACTACGACCATGGACATCTGCACCACGACCACTGACAGCTGTAACCACGACCACTGACAGCTGTAACTACGACCACTGACAGCTGTAACTACGACCACTGACAGCTGTAACTACGACCACGACAGCTGTAACTACGACCACTAACAGCTGTAACCACGACCACTGACAGCTTTTAGCTACGACCACTGACAGCTGTAGCTACGACCACTGACATCTGTAACCACGACCACTGACAGCTGTAGCTACGACCACTGACAGCCTGCAACTACGACCACTGACAGCTGTAACTACGACCACGGACATCTGTAACCGACCACTGACAGCTGTAACCACGACCACTGACAGCTGTAACTACGACCACTGACAGCTGTAACTACGACCACTGACATCTGTAACCACGACCACTGACAGCCTGTAGCTACGACCACTGACAGCTGTAACTACGACCACTGACAGCTGTAACTACGGCCACGGACATCTGTGACCACGACCACTGACAGCTGTATCCACGACCATTGATGCAGCTGTAACTACGACCACCGACAGCTGTATCACGACCATTGACAGCTGTAACTACGACCACTGACAGCCAAAAATATTCCAACAGCAAACATTAATACGATTAATTTTGTAAACCTCATAGGTCCTTCTCCTTCTCTCCTCCCCCTCCTCCCCCTCCCTTCCCTCCCCTTCTCCCCTCCTTCCTCTCCCTCCTCCCTCCCCTCCCTCCCTCCCTTCCTCCCTTCCTCTCTCCCTTCCTCTCCTCCTCTCCCTTCCTCCTCCTCCCTCCTTCCCTTCCTTCCCTTCCTTCCCTCCTTCCTTCCCTCCCTCCCTCTCCTCTCCCCTTCACTCCCTTCCCTCCTTCTCCTTCCTTCTCTCCTTCCTCCCTCTCTCTCTTCCCCTTCCTCCTCCCTTTCTCCTCTCCCCTGCCTTCCTTCTCTTCCTTCCCTCCTTCTCCTTCCTTCCTCCTTCTCTCCCTTCCTTCCTCTCCTCTCCCCTTCCTCCCTTCCTCTCCTCCTTCCTTCCTCTCCTTCTCCTTCCTCTCTCCCCGTTCCTCATCTCTCACAACTCCTCCCCACACACACACACACACACACACACACACACACACACACACACACACACACACACACACACACACACACACACACACACACACACACACACACCAGCCCCAGGACCTTTATTTTCAGGTTGTCTTTTCAAAACATGAAATTAGCGTTAGAAAATGTTGTGTGTTTTTACTAATAAATGCATTACCTTAACCTAGCCTAACCTATCTTAACCTAGCCTACCTAATCTAACCACCATAACCTGGCCTACCTTAACCTGGCCTACCATAACCTAGCCTAACCTATCTTAACCTAGCCTACCTTAATCTAACCTACCATAACCCAGCCCACCTTAATCTAACCAACCTTAACCTAGCCTACCTTAATCTAACCTACCTAACCCAGCTCACCTAATCTAACCTACCTTAACTTAGCCACTCCTTAATCTAACCTACCTAATCTAGCCTACCTTAACCTGGCCTAACTCAATCTAACCTACCTTAACCTGCCTACCGCAATCTAACCTATTTAACCTGGCCTATCTTAACCCAACTTATCTTAACCCAGCCCA
The DNA here is from genome assembly GCF_018991925.1 of Homarus americanus. Classification (NCBI taxonomy): domain Eukaryota; kingdom Metazoa; phylum Arthropoda; class Malacostraca; order Decapoda; family Nephropidae; genus Homarus; species Homarus americanus. The sequence continues at coordinate 53,329 of NW_024740609.1, read as the reverse complement.
CCTTAACCTGGCCTACCTTAACCTGGCCTACCTTAATCTAACCTGCACCAATCTAACATGCCTTAACCAGCCTCCTTAATCTAACCTGCACCAACCTGGCCTGCAGCTAACCTGGCCTACCTTAATCTAACCTACCTTAACCTGGCCTACATTAATCTACCTTACCTAACCTACCCTACCTTAATCTAACCTACCCTAACGTAACCTAACCTAACCCCCTCTCCTCTCTCTCTCTCTCTCCTCCAGTAAGAGAGAGCCTTTTAAACTCTCCTTTGTGACTATTTTATAGATCTCCCCACTCTCCACCCCACTCCTCTCACATCACCTCTGCCCGTCCCCCTCTCCCCTCATATCTCACATCACCTCTCACTCCTACCCCTCTCCCCTCACTCATATCTCACATCACCTCTCACTTCCTCCCACTCTCCCCTCACATCACCTCTCACTTCCTCCCCCTCTCCCCTCTCACTTCCTCCCCTCTTGCCTCACATCTTACATCAGATTCATCTTCTTTACCTCCTCTCATTATACCTCCCACTCACTCTCTACCCCTCTCTACTAACCTCTCTCACTCTCCTGAACCCCTCTCCCTATCCACCCCCTCTCACCCCCTTTTTCAATTCCTCTCCCTCAAGCAAAATTATTTCATGTGTGTGTGTGTGTGTGTGTGTGTGTGTGTGTGTGTGTGTGTGTGTGTGTGTGTGTGTGTGTGTATGTGTGTATGTGTGGTGTGTGTAAAAGTGTCCCACAACACCAATGTACAGCTATACCTACATAATATTTTTCTCTATGTTATTTTAAAACGACAGACAAATATATTTTCACATTT
>NW_024740609.1:45000-47500 GCF_018991925.1 Homarus americanus | reverse complement strand
ACTGAGGTTATACTTAAGGGTAAGGTTCACTAAGGTTATACTTAAGGGTGAGGTCCACTGAGGTTATACTTAAGGGTAAGGTTCACTAAGGTTATACTTAAGGGTGAGGTCCACTGAGGTTCTACTTAAGGGTGAGGTCCACTGAGGTTATACTTAAGGGTGAGGTCCACTGAGGTTATACTTAAGGGTAAGGTCCACTAAGGTTATACTTAAGGGTGAGGTCCACTGAGGTTATACTTAAGGGTAAGGTCCACTAAGGTTATACTTAAGGGTGAGGTCCACTGAGGTTCTACTTAAGGGTGAGGTCCTGAGGTTATACTTAAGGGTGAGGTCCACTGAGGTTCTAATTAAGGGTGAGGTCCACTAAGGTTATACTCTAAGGTTGAGGTCCACTGAGGTTATACTTAAGGGTAAGGTCAAGGTTATACTAGGGTGAGGTCCACTGAGGTTCTACTTAAGGGTGAGGTCCACTGAGGTTATACTTAAGGGTGAGGTCCACTAAGGTTATACTTAAGGTTGAGGTCCACTGAGGTTATACTTAATGAGGTCCACTGAGGTTCTACTTAAGGGTGAGGTCCACTGAGGTTATACTAAGGTTGAGGTCCACTGAGGTTATACTAAGGTTGAGGTCCACTGAGGTTATACTTAAGAGGTCCACTGAGGTTCTACTTAAGGGTGAGGTCCGCTGAGGTTAAACTTAAGGTGAGGTCCACTGAGGTTATACTTAAGGGTGAGGTCCACTGAGGTTATACTTAAGGGTGAGGTCCACTGAGGTTATACTTAAGGCTTGAGGTCCACTGAGGTTATACTTAAGGGTGAGGTCCACTGAGGTTCTACTTAAGGGTGAGGTCCACTGAGGTTATACTTAAGGGTGAGGTCCACTAAGGTTATACTTAAGGGTGAGGTCCACTGAGGTTATACTTAAGGGTGAGGTCCATGGAGGTTCTACTTAAGGGTGAGGTCCAACTGAGGTTCTACTTAAGGTGAGGTCCAACTGAGGTTATATATTTAGGTGAGGTCCACTGAGTTATACTTAAGGGTGAGGTCCACTGAGGTTAAACTTAAGGGTGAGGTCCACTAAGGTTATACTTAAGGGTGAGGTCCACTGAGGTTATACTTAAGGGTGAGGTCCACTGAGGTTATACTTAAGGGTAAGGTCCAAGGTTATACTTATGAGGTCCAACTGAGGTTATACTTAAGGGTGAGGTCCACTGAGGTTAAACTTAAGGGTGAGGTCCACTGAGGTTATACTTAAGGGTGAGGTCCAACTGAGGTTCTACTTAAGGGTGAGGTCCACTGAGGTTAAACTTAAGGGTGAGGTCCACTGAGGTTATGCTTAAGGGTGAGGTCCACTGAGGTTAAACTTAAGGGTGAGGTCCACTGAGGTTATACTTAAGGGTGAGGTCCACTGAAGTTATACTTAAGGGTGAGGTCCACTGAGGTTATACTTAAGGGTGAGGTCCACTGAGGTTAAACTTAAGGTGAGGTCCACTGAGGTTATACTTAAGGGTGAGGTCCACTGAGGTTAAACTTAAGGGTGAGGTCCACTGAGGTTCTACTTAAGGGTGAGGTCCACTGAGGTTAAACTTAACTCATGGGTGAGGTTGATAGCAGATGAATACTGAATGTAAATACAGTAATAAATATGACTGGACCTTTAACAGCGGCTCCTAACATTTACACCACCTAGGTAAGGTCGCCAGGTGACTCCCAGCCTGGCCCCCTGTTATGTCTCACCTGGACAACAGATATCAACAAAACAATTTAAGTCTCTACCACAAATTATAAAAAAAAATCACAATCAAGCGTTATATTTATTTTAACTACGTAGCCCCTTACACTAGTTTACAAATCAGCCAATCAGATGCCGTTGTTTTGTTTATTTTTTCTTTGTTTTTTGGTAATTGTTTATTGTAATTTTTTTGTAATTGTTTATTGTAATTTTGTGTAATTGTTTATTGTGAAAGTTGGTACAGTTCGGTGTGGAAAAGTCTCGTCATACGTCTGTTCGAAGCTGTACCGAGTGTGAACTGATACTGACAGCCTTGGCCGTGGAGAGCTACAGCCAGACTCCAGCAGTTCAATGTCTCGTTCCAGCGGTTCGAAGTCTCAGGCGTAAAGCGAGACGTTTGTGCGTTACTGTACTGTTTATATTACCAGAGAACCAACACTTATTGTGAATCTTTGAAACGAACCATTGAATTATTAGTCTATTGATGACGATAACCCTAACTACTAAACTAACTTAATGACCACCCTAACCTAACCTAGCCTAACCTAACCTAATGAATCCTAACCTAGCAATCTACCCCCCCCCCGGCAGCGTTAGGGTGCTTAATCTTCAGGTGATCCAATGTATTATATATTCACTGTGAGTAATACTAACTCCTAGATCATCCTACGGCTCTGTAATGATTCCTGACTTGCAAATCATACGAAAAAAATAATAATTTAATACTTGAATACTCGTGTTAAAAGACAAGATACTTTACATAATGTT
>NW_024740609.1:37500-40000 GCF_018991925.1 Homarus americanus | reverse complement strand
AGAGGAGGAGGGAGGGGGAGGAGGAGGAGGAGGAGGAGGAGGGAGAGAGGAGAGGAGGAGGGAGAGGGAGGAGAGAGGAGGAGGAGGAGAGGAGGAGGAGAGGGGGAGGGAGGAGGAGGGAGGGAGGAGGAGAGGAGGAGGAGAGGAGGAGGAGAGGGAGGAGAGGTGAGAGAAGAGGAGGGAGGAGAGAGAGAGAGAGAGAGAGAGAGAGAGTCTGGTGTAGGTTAGGTTACATCTCTCTCTTTCATTACTCCCTTTTGCTTCTCCTCGCCCCCATTCTCCTACTCACCGTCATTCTCCCCCACTCCCTCCCCACTATCCCCATCATCACACCCTCACACAAACACACACCTGTAGTGGTTTGAGACTTGTTACCTGTTAATTAAAGTAGATTAAAGGTGCGACTTTTGTGATGATGGAACCAATATTTGTTTATTTGGGAGTACATGAGGAAGGGGAAGGGGTAGGGGAGGGAAGGGTAGGGGAAGGGAGAGGAGGAGGGGAGGATGGAGTTGGGGAGGGGAGGGAAGGGAGGGAGGAGTGGAAGAGGCAGATAAACTCTTCCTCTCAATCCCGCCCCTCTCTTCCTCCTTCCTCTCCTCCTCCTCTTCTTCCCTTCCTCTCCTCCTCCTTCTTCCTTCCTCCTCTCCTCCTCCTTCCTCCTCTCCTCCTCCTCTTCTTCCTTCCTCCCTCCTCCCTCCTTCCTCTCCTCCTCCTTCTTCCCTCCTCTCTCCTCCTCCTTCCTCCTCCTCCTCCTCCCTCCTCCTCTTCCTCTCTCCCTCCTCCTCCTGCCTTAACCAACACGGTGACATCTTCCAGACAGCTGAAGGTGATTCCGAACCCCAGGTCATTCTCCAGGGCCAAGTCTTATAAAAGTCTTATCTTCCTCCTGACACCACCACTAGGGTCTTGCTCCTGACACCACCACTAGTGTCTTACTCCTGACACCACCACTAGGGTCTACTTCCACTGACACCACCTCACTAGGTCTTACCTGACACCACCACTAGGGTCTTACTCCTGACACCACCACTAGGGTCTTACTCCTGACACCACCACTGGGGTCTTACCCTGACACCACCACTAGTGTCTTACTCTGACACCACCACTAGGGTCTTACTCCTGACACCACCACTAGGGTCTTACCTGACACCACCACTAGTGTCTTACTCCTGACACCACCACTAGTGTCTTACTCCTGACACCACCACTAGGGTCTTACCTCCTGACACCACCACTAGGGTCTTACTCCTGACACCACCACTAGGTTCCTCCTGACACCACCACTAGGGTCTTACTCCTGACACCACCACTAGGGTCTTACTCCTGACACCACCACTGGGTCTGCCCCTGACACCACCACTAGGGTCTTACTCTGACACCACCACTAGTGTGTTACACCTGACACCACTCACTTTCACATTCTGGTTCTTGGTCGGGTTCTTCAGGTTCACGGTATTGCTCGCAGGACAGGCATTAGTTTTGTTTATCTTGCACAAAACCAAGATTTTCCTCCTTTTTCCTCTTCTGTATCCCTCCCAATCCTTCTCCTCCTCCTTTCTTCCTTCACTATCCTCCTAATCCTTTCTCCTCCCTCTTCTTCCTTTCACTATCCCTACCAACTCTCCTCCTCCACCCTCTTCTTCCTCTTCATCCCTCCTCCCAATCCTTTCTCCTCCTCCTCTTCTTCCTCTTCATATCCCTCCCAATCCTTCTCCTCCCTCCCTCTTTCTTATCCCTCTCTCCCAACTTTCCTCCTCCCCTCCTCCCCTTTCTCTTCCTCTTCATATCCCTCCCAATCCTTCTCCTCCTCCCTCTTCTTCCTCTTCATATCCCTCCCAATCCTTCTCCTCCTCCCTCTTCTTCCTCTCTTCATATCCTCCCAATCCTTCTCCTCCTCCTCTTCTTCCTCTTCACTATCCCTCCTCCTCCCTCTTCTTCCTCTTCACTATCCCTCCAATCCTTCTCCCCCCTCTCTCTTCCCTTCTTCACTATCCCTCCTCCTCCCTCTTTCTTCTTCCTCTTCATATCCCTCCCAATCCTTCTCCTCCTCCCCTCTTTCTCTTTCCTTCTTCACTATCCCTCTCCTCCTCCTCTTCTTCCTCTTCACTATCCCCCTCCCAATCCTTCTCCTCCTCTCTTTTCTTCCTCTTCACTATCCCTCCTCCTCCCCTCTTCTCCTCTTCATATCCCTCCCAATCCTTCTCCTCCACCTCTTCTTCCTCTTTCTTCACTATCCCTCCTCCTCCCTCTTCCTCTTCATATCCTCCCAATCCTTCTCCTCCTCCCTCTTCTTCCTCTTCATCCCTCCTCCACTCTCTTCTTCCTCTTCACTATCCCTCTCCCAATCCTTCTCCTCCACCCTCTTCTTCTCTTCACTATCCTCTCCTCCTCCCTCTTCTTCCTCTCTTCACTATCCCTCCCCCTCCTCCTCCTCCTCCTCAGCTAGATCTTTCTCACTTCCAAGAGATAAGGATCATTTATCTTGCGGCTTGACTGA